>NC_045447.1:77027235-77027764 GCF_002776525.5 Piliocolobus tephrosceles | reverse complement strand
TGACAGCTCTGAAGAGAGCAGCGGACCTCCCAGCACAGCATTCAAGCTCTGCTAAGGGTCAGACTGCCTCCTCAAGTGGGTCCCTGACCCCTGTATATACTGACTGGGACACACCTCCCAGCAGGGGCCAATAGACACCTCATACAGGAGACCTCCGGCTGGCATCTGGGAGGTGCCCCTCTGGGTCAAAGCTTCCAGAGGAAAGAGCAGGCAGTAATCTTTGCTGCTCTGCAGGCTCTGCTGGTGATACCCAGGCAAACAGGATCGGGAGTGGACCTCCAGCAAACTCCAGCAGACTGGCAGCAGAGGGGCCTGACTGTTAGAAGGAAAAGAAGGCGCGGTGGCTCAAGCCTGTAATCCCAGCACTTTGGGAGGCCGAGACGGGCGGATCACGAGGTCAGGAGATCGAGACCATCCTGGCTAACACGGTGAAACCCCGTCTCTACTAAAAATACAAAAAACTAGCCTCCCGAGTAGCTGGGACTACAGGCGCCCGCCACCTCGCCCGGCTAGTTTTTTGTATTTTTAG
>NC_045447.1:76990986-77027135 GCF_002776525.5 Piliocolobus tephrosceles | reverse complement strand
AAAAAAAAAAAAAAAAAAAAAAAAAAAGAAGGAAAAGAAACAAACAGAAAGGATTAGCATGCCCACTCAAAGACCCCATCTGAAGGAAACTAACATCAAAGACCAAAGGTAGATAAATCCACAAAGATGGGGAAAAACCAGCGCAAAAAGGCTGAAAATTCCAAAAACCAGTGCGTCTCCTCGTCCAAAGGATCACAACTTGCCAGCAAGGAACAAAACTGGATGGAGAATGAGTCTGACAAACTGATAGAAGTAGGCTTCAGAAGTTGGGTAATAACAAACTCCTCCAAGCTAAAGGAGCATGTTCTAACCCAATACAGGGAAGCTAAGAACCTTGAAAAAAGGTTAGTTGAATTGCTAATTAGAATAATCAATGTAGAGAAGAACATAAATGACCTGATGGAGCTGAAAAACACAGCACGAGAACTTTGTGAAGAATACACTAGTATCAATAGCCGAATTGATCAAGCAGAAGAAAGGATATCAGTAATTGAAGCTTAACTTAATGAAATAAAGAGAGAAGACAAGATTAGAGAAAAAAGAATAAAAAGGAATGAACAAAGTCTCCAAGAAATATGGGACTGTGTGAAGAAAACAAATCTACATTTGATTGGTGTACCTGAAAGTGAAGGGGAGAATGGAACCAAGTTGGAAAACACTCCTCAGGATCGTGTGTGGAACATGTATACTTATGTAACAAACATGCACATTCTGTACGTGTAACCAAGAACTGAAAGTATAATTTTTAAAAAAGAAAACAAAATAGACAGAACTTAGTAAAATACTAAGTTGATAACTATGTCAATTTACTTTTCTAACAAGTGTTCATACTATTTCAGTAATTTTGCTTACAGAAATAGTTTGTAAATTCTAAAGAAGCGAACATAAATTATGTTCCCTCATTATACTATTTCTTCTGTAATATATGATATGAACTTGTTTGTTCTGTTCTACATTATGTCTATTCCTTTTTCTCCTTAAAAAATAATTTACTTTTAAGTTTCTTAGACACTAGAACTGAGAACAGAACCCTAGCTTAAAAAGTACTTGAGTTCCCTTCATAGCATACTAGAAGAAAAAAAAAAAGAAGTTAAAAAGGAAATAAAAGTACTTGAGTTTATATGGCCTCAACTAAATTAAATTGGTTTAGTGTCCAATCTGATTGTTTGCAATGAGTATTTCAATATGACACAAAAACCTTTTGAAATCTATTAGGAAAGTTCAAGTTTTATGGCTTTATGTATATCCAATCTAAGAGTTAATATCAAGAAAAACATTTTGGTCCATTTCATGTAACTGGTGTTAGGTACTGTATTGTTACTACGTATGGTTAAAGTGGTAGAGGTTTTATTGTAATTTTAAGTTAACAGCATGAAAAAGAATAACACAACATAATCATAATGTTAATAAAAAGACAAAAAGGGTTTTCAGCATAAAAAGTGTCATTTACAGAAACTACAATAATACAAAGAACATTTTCTTGCACATCAAATAAAAAAGTCTAAACATCAGCAAAGGTTTCTTATATTCTAAGAATTGGTGGGACCTGACAGAAGCATTAGTGAAAATGTCATCAAGACTATATGTGAATATTAGACAAGATGTGCATAATTAGCTTCATCTCAGCAAAATTTAGCAAGAGATTTTTTGGTACAACCAATATGGCAACATTTATTAGACAATGTCACGTAGAGTTGTCTCTTTTTTCGAGAATGCGTATCCAAGCCTAAGGATTTTAATTCTGAAGGACTGCTGTCTGTGGCTTCACTTTGTCTATTGAGAATAATTTTCTTAAATTCTTCAAAGCTAAGATTGGAATCTTTTAATACAGGTACATGTTGTTGTAGCTCTGGTAATGCTGGCTGCCTCTCAGACAGGGTTAACTTCAGCTCCTGTGGCAAATTAGCAACAAATTCTGACATCATATTTATGGTTTCTGTATCTTGGTTGATGAGGGATGGCACAATTTCTGTTAAATTTAAAAAAAAGGTGTATGTGAGGGTATATTCATGTCAAAGAGCACTCAGAAAAACTATGAATGTTGACGTAGACAAAAAAAAAGCATTGCCTCAATATAAATTAAACATTGAAACAAAATAAGCAAGCATCCTAATATCTAAACATTTAGCTTACTTACAGTTGGACACCTTAAAGTTCCATAATTTTAGCAAGGCTCTGCTTTACCCCAATGGTCCTCTCTCACCTCTCTTCATGATACCCTCAGGGCTTTTATCATAGTACTTTTGACTCTCCCTGACATTAATCTGCCATCTTTCTGAAGTCATGTAAGTCACTGAAAACAGTTTGACCACACATCGTGGTCATTTTCTTGGATTCTTCTTACTTAAGTCATTTTCTTCCATTGCTAAGCTATGACTTATGATATTATGAGTTGTAATAATAACCCTTGAAAAAGATATTATTTTAAGCTATTGAATGTTTCTTGGTGGGAAGTTCCTCCTGGAGGATAAAGTTAAAGAGGCAGAATTTCCAACACTTGTGATCTAATCAGCAGGCGAAAGAAGTCTCTGATGTTCCTTAACCATCTATTTAACAATTTGTCTTCCCCAGAGTATTTACCCCAAATCAATAGTATTTTATATGAAAGAGAGAAGTGGGTTAAAGAACACTAACCAGAAATCACTGATTTAAGAAGAGATTCGTATCTGCTGTGGAGTATGTGTACTGACTAATGTTTTCTGTTTGATGTTTGTTCCAAAGCTGCAGATCATGCACTATGCAAGATCTGTGTATCCCCTAGGAAGGGAGCCTGTTCTTACACAGCAACTCAGGCTGGCCAAATGTGAAGCCTGGGACTTGGGCTGGGAACCTGCTGGACACCCAGCTGACATCCTCCATCTTTGTACCCATTCAGCTCAGTTGAACATTCATTACCTGTTTCCATGTCTCTGGAACTGCCAGCTAAAAGATATAAATGTTTTTAAATGTTTCTTGCTCTCAAAAAGCTTACAGTGAGCTAAACCCTCTCCTGACCTTAACTGTCCTAATTATACAACTTAATAGTTTTATTTCACAAAGAAATTAGAAACACTGATGATGTTTACATTATAGTGTAAACCCAGATCAGATCTTGCTGCTCTCTTCCTGGACAGCAAAACTGTCCATTAACAAGGCATTACTCTTGAAGTAATGAAAAGAAACAGAAGAGAGGAGTAAATCTAAGTATGGGAGGCAGACACCTCTGGTTAACCACTGATGCCTGCTGAAGAGGAAACCATGGCCCTTCACCTAGACAGTGGTAGTTCTGGGGCTGATCATTTCCTGAGTTTTGTGGCAAGAGACTCAGTTGTTCCCCTTTTAGCCAACAACACACTTCAACAGTTGGAGTTTGACAGAGGAATTAAGAAAAAAAAAAAACTGTAGTATTTCATCTTCCCTCCTAATACTCTCCCTCATTCATGTTCTAAACTGGAAATGACAGATGAGAATTTATATCATTTTTTGTTAAATGAGAGGTTTTGGCATTTCCCCTGAGTAAGACATCCTAAATTTAATTCAATTTCCTCATAGAAACCTCTCTTTCATCCAACCTAAACTTTCTGTAGTTGGGGCCTTATTAAATGCTGATAAAAGCTGATGGTAATTTTCTATATTAAGGCCAGTTAAATGAGTCAGCCAAAACAGTTAGTTTGTATTAAGTTTATTCATAGGCTGTGTATTTTGTACTCTTTAATTAAAATTATATTTTTAAACCTGTTTTGAAATATTTCATCCATAACACCTTTAGCTATGGAACCTAGGCTCAGAGAAAATATTCTGGCTGAATTCATACAAATACCCCTATTTACTGTGTTTTGGATGTAAATCTCACTAAAATAGGCCTCTTCTGGTTTAAAGTGTATCTTATTTTTAAAAGGGATGCAGTGAATATTATTTTGGCACATATTGTAGGATGAAATGGATGGCTAACAATGTAATAATGTGAAAGCAAATAGCAACTACCTAACAGTAGAAGTGTGAAAACTCATATCAATCACAAATTACTGACATGTACTTCCAAAATGATTCCTGCTTAGTAATGGTAAACATTTGTCTTAATCTCCACGTGCAGGCAATGTTTTCTTAGTTTACTTTCAGTTAAATTATATTGCACAGCAATAAAGAAAATTCTTTAAAAAATACTTTGTAATGTCATGTCTCTTCAAAGGAAATAAAAATGTAGCCATATCTATATACAAATGTGCTCAATGAACTATTTTCAGCAACAATTTAGAAATAAACTAAATATCCACCAAACAATCTTTAAGCATATGTGGCAGATTTATGACAAAAAATACTACACAGGAATTTTAAATTGTGTTTTGGAATAATAACAATGTGAGAAACTGCTCAAAGTATAATGATGAGTGAAAATGCAAAAGATATACATATACCTATCCAAATGTTAACATTTCTTTCTTCTTGTTTAATATAATTTCATTTTCTCATAAAATTCATATATACTTTTCAAAGTCTTTAATATCTACAAGTGCTTCCATTTTTATCCCTGCATTAATGTACATTTTTGTCTTTAATATGAGCATTACTACTTATATAGTCAGAAAAGGTGGAATAATAAAGCAATTCTGGTTTTCTCTACTTTGAATCAGTAAATTCCTACACTTTGTGGTACTTTTGTACTAATGTTACACAAAAGTCATGTAAAAACTGCCACTAAATAAATCAAACTCAAACAATGTAGAAAAGTAAATAACTTTAGAAGCATACTTTAAATCTCATAAAAGAGAACTAAATGTATTTCTATTAGAGTCATTTATATACAGTATATGCATATAGCCTATAAAATTTAGTTGTGGTTTATCATAAATTACATATGTCATATTAATATAAAACACTTAATATTTGCAAACTGCGGTTACCTTCTCTGAATTTAATATGATCCATTACACTTCTTAGACTAGTGTATACCTCCGTGAGTTTCCACTGCTACTTTATAAATACAAAAAGATCGAGCTGCACTCAACTCTAAGATCTTGCTTTTAAAGCAAACCCACTGCAGCTTCCAAATGCTTGAAAGTATCAGTAGGGTCTTCAGCTATGCTGTTCTGAAGGGCCTGCTTCCCTTGTCTCTGGTCTTCTTGAGTTTCTCTAATAAGCATTCAAGCCTTTTCTTTCTCTTTCATCCCCTGTCTCACACATGAACTTCAATACCCAGATCAAAGAAGTGGGAGGCCAGACTCTTTCATTTGGAATGTTTTTGTTTGTTTGTTTTAAAGAACGTTTCCAGTGGCATAGGCCACAGCCCAACTTTTCTACTACGAGAGTCAATAAGCATAAGGCCCTTCCTGTCTTCCCATTACGGGACCCTCACAGAGACCTCAGAGCGTCGCCCCGTCCTACAGGCGCACAAATAGGCTTGATAACCAGCGCACCGCCTCAGGGTTTGCCCCCTTTCCTCTCTATCCGAGATGCCCTGTCCACGTGCCCCCACCAGCATGCCCGCGGTCTGGCCGCCCGGCTTTCCTGTGGGGTACAGGAGTGCGCCCGGCCTGCTGCGGGTCTCCGGGCAGCATCACCTCCTCTGAGGCTTCCCCTTCCTTTCCACCCCGTCGCTCTGGCTGCCTTGTGGGAAGGGCACCAAGGAACTCTTCCTATTCTCACTGCTTTCCTTCCGTCTGGTGAGATTCCCAGTGAGACTGTTTGAATAAAATCACCTGGCAAAGGAAAAACCCAAACTTTAGGAACCACCCACGGTGGAGTAGGAGCTGAGCACTGGCAGCCAATGAGATCTCGAGTCGGAAGTGCAGGCCGCCGTTCCAATTGGGCGGCCACCCGAGAGTAACCAATGGGAAGCGCAGGAAGGCCAGAGGGGGCGGGAGCTCTCACCTGCCACTGGTCTAGGTTTCAGAGGAGCATCTTCCTGGTTCAGAGATCTTTTGCCCAAGGTGCTCTTGCCGCAAATGGCAATCTGCGCGCGAACTAATTCGCGGCCGCATGCTTTAATAACGTCGTCCATCCATTTGGCCGCGACTGCTCTGGAAAATTGGTTCAGTAGTAAACAGACTCCTAGCAGATGAAACAAAAACAGGCGAGGCATCCTGGGCCTGGTCTCTCCTGGAGGTCTGGGTGTTGCAACCTTTCAGCACTGCAGCTGCTGTGGCCTACAGACCTGGGCCTGTGTGCCTGTCCGGGGCTTTAGGCAGCTTTCCCTACCTGGCTCAACCAGTCTTTTGTATCCCTTGGGCTGTCACTCAGCTCTTAAGGCAAGGGTGCCAGCTCCACCCCTTTCCCACACCTCTCCACAGAATTTTCTCCCTCAGCTCTTGGTCTCCCTCTCCGCCTTTCCTTCATTTGCCCATCCCTGTGTCCTTGGCCCTTTTACAGTTGTGTTTTTCTCTTTCATTACCCTCAAACAATTTTGTATACTTAGGTAAAGTTATTTTAGATATGAAGCCTTTCTTTTTACACACACACAAATAAAATTGAGATCGCCCATATTCTTACAACCCAGTTTTCCAGAGTGAACATTTGCCAAAAAGCCCTTCTAATCTAAATAATATTATAGATTATCTTATAAATTTGGTTAATTAGTATAGTGTTCGGTATATCAATCCATAAAAATATAATGGATGAATAAATAAATTGTTGATGAGAGGGAAAACTGATGACTTTTAATCTGAATCCAGGTAAAAACATTAAAATTCCCAGTAACATCATTTTAGGCTTGTGCAATAATGTCTTTAATTTACAACACAATTTCTCCTTTGGACTTTCCTTCCACTCTCGGGGATAAGTTTGATTGTAACTAGTTATCTGAACATTTTAATTTAAAATCCTACTCTACATCTCTAGAGACTGGAGAACATACCACACACACACACACACACACACACAGAGAGAGAGAGAGAGAGAGAGAAGAAAAAAAAGCAGTGGAAATCCCACAATCTCACAAAGAATATTTTGGTAACAAATTGCAGCACAAAGACATGTTCATTTCTTTCCTGCATTTTGTGTTTGCTACACCTGGTAAGAGGTGATTTTTTACCACCATCTAATTTAACGTTTTAAAGATCCACACAGTTCTAGATAATATGGTTAGTAGAGAACCCTTCTAGCTGTAAATTTTTAGTACAAATAGGTTCATTTTTTAAAATAACTTACTTTCTTGTGTTCATAATACACTCAGATTAGTTCAGCTCCACCAAATAAACTGGAGACATGCAGGAAGTTAGGGTAGCTTTGAAATAAAATAACAATCTCTTAGTTACAAACATAACTATGGAATAAAATATTTCTAGTTTCTAGATTGCTGGTGATGTCAGTAGGCCCAGTTAGCATTGGTCAAATGCCAAGCAATGTGTAATTCTTCAAAAAATACCTGACCAAGCCTATGAGACGGTCCAATGCAATCAATGCTTTTAAATGAGTTTTCACTAAAACATGCAGTTTGAGAGAGGCCTCTCAAAACTGAGGTTTGAAAACATTTTTGTGGGTTGATAGTCCTTGTAAAAATAATCCATGTGCAAGGCTGTACTCCAAAGCAATTACTCGTTAAAAATGTAAATTTCCAGGGATATCTTTGTGTGTGTGTGTGTGTGTGTGTGTGTGTGTGTGTTTGGTTTTTTTTTTTTTTTATAAAGTTTGGCTGTTGTCGCCCAGGCTGGAGTGCAATGGTGTGATCTTGACTCACTGCAACCTCCACTTCCCAGGTTCTAGCGATTCTCCTACCTCAGCCTCCCAAGTAGCTGGGATTACAAGTGTGCACCATCACCCTGGCTAATTTTTTGTATTTTTAGTAGAGCCTGGGTTTCACCATGTTGGACAGGCTGGTCTCAAACTCCTGACCTCAGGTGATTCTCCCACCTTGGCCTCCCAAAGTGTCCAGGGATA
The DNA here is from genome assembly GCF_002776525.5 of Piliocolobus tephrosceles. Lineage (NCBI taxonomy): Eukaryota > Metazoa > Chordata > Mammalia > Primates > Cercopithecidae > Piliocolobus > Piliocolobus tephrosceles. The sequence continues at coordinate 77,019,284 of NC_045447.1, read as the reverse complement.
TTTAGATTTTTTATGTTGCCTACATGGTTTTATAGAGTCCTTAAAACTGTCCAGTACAATGGCTGCTTTCCCATTTTACAGAAAGAAGAAACAGATTGAGAGCTGTCACGCACTTGTTCTGGGTAATTTTGGCCAGCACATATGCCAGATGTGGGCTTACCCTACTTCTAAGGATCACAGGGAAATGCAAGATTCACAGTCTTTACAGGCAGCCTAAAAAGCATTTCATGTCCTTTAAATAAAAAGGAAATCTTTTTAAGGAGAAACAATAAATATGTCCATGTATACAGCATGGACATATTTGTCCAGCACATACAGCTGTCAAGTGCTGGAGTTTGGGTTCCGACCCATGTGTACTGGATTCCAAACTCCCCTTTCTTTCATTTCCCTGTATCCTAGATCCAGTTCCAGTTGTAGCTCATCTGAATAGTGAAGGTTAATATGTACAGAGTAATGTCTTTGAATGTAGTACAGCAGGAATCATTGAGGCTGTAAGTGCTAGACAAGGTTTCCTAGTGTCTCTTACAAGTAGCAGTGTCTATGTGACACAGTTCTGTCTTATACAACCTAAGTACAAATGTGGAGGTTTCTGGGAAAGCCTTTACTTCCTGATTCTAGCCCTAAACCTTATTTCTCATTTCTTTCCTTCCTGAAGCAGACATAGAAAGGGAGGTGAAGTAGCCCTCTTGGGACCATGAGGTGTGGAGCATAAAGAGGAAGGTCTATATGCTTAGACACAGCTGCCTGGGAGGGTGGGAGTAGCCTGCTGGCAACATAGAGCGGCTAAATGGGGTTGGATACTTTTTCTCACAGGCTCTTACAAGTAACTTTTTAATGTTTTTCTGTTATTTACTCTATCCTGAGATAGAGAGATGACAGATAGATAATGTGTGTGTGTGTGTGTGTATGTATATAAATATGCAAAATACATTTTTATTAAGAAACTTACAGTCATCAGTTTCCTATGAGAGTTTTAGGCATACTTTAGTAGCACTTGAATTAGATATTCTAAGGATTGAAGTGATCATTTAAGTGTTCATACTAGATGGTTTACCACAGGAAATCTTTGTACCACTGAAAGAGGAGTTATACATTAAAAAGCAGTGATCACAGGTTCTGGGTCCAAATGCCCTGCCTCCACGGATTTTGCGGAGGACAAGACGAGGGATGTGGGTCACGATGGGCTCTGCCGAGCTGCTTTCTGCATCTAGAGGTGCATATTTGTCTTGTCCAAGTTGTAAGTTTCCTGGACATTGCCCTAGTCCTTCTGTGTTGGAATCTCCATTTCATAGAGCACTCCTTTCAGCTTTGTCCCAGATGGCAGGTGACCTCTGAGCTTCTACAGCCCCATATTGAACTCCTTTGCTTGTGGCCTTCTATCTGCACCATCTTCCAGCACCAACTTGGTCTATAGGGCTTGCCTAACATTTGTAAGAGAAACTTATTTTTTTTAAAGATATAAAACTCTTCCCTTTTATATTTTACCACTAACCTCTTTTCCTAGCTTTGTATTTTCTACCAAAATCTTGTTGTTTTCCCTGATCTATCAACAAAAGGCAACTCATACCTGATCCCAATGACAGTCAGTGCTACATTTGATCTATTTTTGTTTCTAGTTTTTTAAAATTATTATTTCATTGAGATTTGGAGAATAAGAAGAGGTAAACACTTTTATTCAAGCCTCCAGTGCTGACTCTCCCCAGGTGCCTTTGGAACTGCTCCAGATGTTTATGCTTTCCTTTGAGGTTATCGTGCTGCTTTACCCAGAAGAATCAAACAAGAAATGAAGGGCCATCGTGATCTTCAAAAAGTCTTCTTCTCAGCAAACTGCTGGAAATACCTTGGTTAAGAGGTTAGGAATGATAAGTAACTTCATTAGTTTTTTTCCTCACTTCTTACTTCTACTCAAGTAATAGCATATGTACTGAAAGAAAGTTCAGAAAGAATCACCGCTGGCCAGATCTGGTGGCCCCAATAATCATTATCCAGGCCTCAGCGAAATTGAAAAACAAAAACAAAACAATAAGATGTCACTGTTTGCTTTTATTGTGGTTTGTGGTTTTACTGTTATGCTGGGCATTGGCTCTCATGGGTGATCTCCAGTCTCTGACCATACAATCCAGCCATTGCCACAATCACATATGGAACATCACAAGGGACCCCAGAGCCTGGCTCCTCCATCTAAATTTAGGTTAAAATTAATGTCAAGGCATCAAGGGCTGATCTGTGCTATAAGGCCTAAAATTAATCCCAAACATTATGTGCTGCCCTGACATCTGGTAAAACTGGGATGGTCTCACATGGCCTGACCACAAGTTTCCCCCCTCATTCTGCTCCTGCAAACAACCTTCCACGTCAAGAGAGCCAGACACAGTTCCTGCTTATTCCTGAATAGCAAGTTTCAGCTCTCTGCCAGCCCTGGAATTATTCAAAGAAGGTAGTCACATCCTTTCACGGTAACCAGGGGTCACCTCACCCTTTTCATACTACAAAGCCTGCCTCACATGGCCCCTCTGACTCAGTCTGTTCCCAGCTGCAACCCCCACGTGGCCCTGCATGGCATTTAGTGTCCTTATCCTCCATCCTGTAAGTCTATGTAATTAATAAATTTCTGTCAGTCTCATTAGTCCAGTATCACTTGTCATATGTTTGGCTATGTGCATAATCCTAAGGCAGGAATCCCTCCCGCTCCAACAGGGTGAATAGGAGGTGATTAAAACAACCAACTACTACAACTTATCTCCTCCTCTTCTTTCTTCCTAGAGGAACAGAGGAGTCAGTTCAGACTGTGTATAATGTGTTCTATGGTTCTCAGGGTCTCTTTGCTACCTCTTCCCACATCCCTTCTCACTCTCTGCTCAGTGTTGATAGAAAATTAGCCTCTCCCATGCAGAAATCATGATCTCTTTGTAACCTCTTCAGCTGTTTCCCAGTACCCCCAGCATGTAGTCTAGACTTCACAGCTGGCTTCTACAAGGTTCTTTAAGATCCCCTCTTCCTGTCTTCTCTCCAGCAGCATTTTCCTTTTCCTCTTCCACAACCCAGTCCTCAGTCCTACTCACTCCCTGACAGTTCCCCCACATTCCATGCTCTGGACCATCGGCCTTGCCATTACCTTTGCCTTTCCCTGTCCCTCCTGTGCCTCTTTCTTTGTTGATTATTTTCTTTTCAAAGGCAGGTCAAGCATCAACTACATGATGGATCTTTTGCTAACCATCTCTTCCACACTCAGCACCACCCATCCCAGTTCCTCTACAGTCTGTTCCTTTTATCACAGCACTCACAACTCCTTACTTGTAGGTCTCTCCTACTAGACTGTGAGCTCTTTAGGGGCAGTGGCAAGCACGCAGAGGCTGCTCAACACATCTTGGTTGAAGGAAATTTATAGATCTCATAATGAGGTGTGCGCAGCTTCCCTGGGGGTTGTGGGTGGAGGCATGGGAGCACCTAGTAGGCCCTGGCTACAGAGTATAAAATGAACTGAGTCCCCAGATTACTAGAACTAGGGAAAAGCAGAGTCCCTATAATTAAAGATCCTGTGACACGCAGTGAGGAGATCCAGGCTGCCACAGGAGCACCAATCTTAGAGTGAGTCACATCTTTGAGGAGGGGGAGTGGAGTAGTTAGTTGTGTTGGGTAAAAGAGGAATCCACAGGATTGTGGATGGGAGAGCAGGGAGTAGGAAGCAGGAGGAATATCTGTATCAGACTAAGGTCTAAGGAAGCAGGATTCTAGAGATGGCTTGAGGTTATCCCAGGGCAATCATGCCTAATTGCTCCCTCCACCAATGTTTGGCACCCTTTTTAGTTCTGGTCTTTACATAGAGAAAGTTAGCTGCTTTAGCTCTTGCATTCTTTCCACCCTAGAAAGAGAACAAAACCAGGAGATTCTTGTGTGTGAAGTTGTGTTTGTGTGTAGGACTTCTTGTTTTCAGTAATTTCATACCCTTCCTCCCTGTACCTCTCCCCTACACCTCTGCCCAAACTGCCAAGTTTCAAAGGATTTAGGACCTATACTTACTTCCTAGGAAAAAACTAACATTCCAGTGAAGTCCCATTCCTATCATTTAGAGTCTCTTCCTCTTTAGGGTGACTGATCTTTCAGATCCCCCAATCGAGCATGGCTCCCACTCCCAATAGTTCATGGCTTTAATCAAACCTTTAATATTATTATCTTTTCTCTCCTTTCTTAACATATCAATTATAACTCTTTTTGAACTGTTTTTAGAGATTGCCCAAGAATTTGCAATATACATTTACAACTAATCCAAGTCTACTTTCTAATAACACTATCTTACTTCACTGGAGTACAAGTGCCTTATAATAAAAAGTAATTCTAATTCCTCCCTTCCATCTCTTGTATCATTGCTGTCATTTATTTCACTTAAACAGAAACACACACTAAGATATATATAAGCATACATAATCTAATACATTGTTTCAACTATTATTTTGAACAAAGTGTTCTGTTTTATCAATGAAGAATAAGAAAAATAAAAATTTCTGTTTTACCTTCACTTATTCCTTCTCTGATATGCTTCCTTTCTTGATTTACATCTGAGTGTTTGCTTTGGAAAGCCCTACTTGCAGAAACAAATGTGGTTCTAGCAAGATCTAGATCTCAGTCCAAGAATTCACCATGAGCTCATCTGGCTGGAGAACAAATGCACTCTAAGGTGATAGGCCATCACCTGACTAAAATAATTGCTTCTTGACATACCATGACTTGCAACAAAGTAAAATCTCTAAGGTTAGGACAAACTGAAGATTGGACCAACAACAGGAGTAACTGAAGGCCAAAACCAAGATATTTTGAAGAATTTATTTCACATGTACAAGATGAGCATGTGTGGGAGGTATGTGTATGTGTGTATGTATGTGTGTGCATGAGCAGGCATGTGATGGGAGGAAGGATATAAACCTCACTGGAACTAATGTAGCTGACAGGGAAAACATCCGGGGTTCTAATTGGACACATTCTTAACACAAGAATACAATTACTTTCCCTACTAAAGGCACTTTCTAAAGTTTGGAGGAGGTGCTGTTCCACCAGATGCACAGACATCAATTCGGGGACATAAGAAACATTAAAAAGCAAGAAACATGACATCATAAAAGACAAGGCGCCAGTAACTGACCCCAAGGAAAAGGAATTTTATGGGTTGCCTGAAAAGGAATTAAAAATAATAATCTTAAGGAAACTCAGATAGATCTGAGAGAATACAGATAGACAATTCAGCAGAATCAGGAAAGCAATTCATCATCTTAATGAGACATTCAGTAAAGAACAAAACGGAAATCTTGAAGCTGAAGAACCACTGAGTGAATAAATAAAAAATATAATAGAAAGCTTCAACAGCAGACTAGATCAAGCAAGCACAAGGAAGAAACTCTGCATTTGAAGATAGGTCTTATGAAATTATCCAATGAGAAGGAAAAAAACCAAAAAACAAAAAGTGTGAAGACAGCCAATGGGACATACGGGACATCATTAAGCAAACAAACTTTTGCATTGTGGGAGCTCTACAGGGAGAAGAGATAAATGTGCAGAAAGTGTATATAATGAAATAATTGCTGAAAACTTCCCAAGTTTTGGAAGAGATATGAACATCCAGATCCAAGGAGCTCCAAAGTTCCCAAACAGATTGATCTCAAATAGGTCCTCTCCAAGTTGCATTACAACTAACTGTCAAAGGCCAACCAAAGAGAGAATTTCAAAAGCAGCAAGAGAACAGCATCAAATCATATATGAGAGGATTCCCATTAGATGATGAGCAAATTTCTCAGCAGAAAACCTGCAGGTCAGGACAGATGAGATGATACATTTGAAGTGCTGAAAGAAAAAAATTTTCAGATGAGAATACTATACTCAACAAAGTATCCTTTAGAGATGAAGGAGAAATAAAGTCTTCCCCAGACAAACAAAAGAAGTTGAGGAAATTCATTACCACTATACCTGCCTTACAAGAAATGCTTAAGGGAGTCTTCAAGTGGAAATAAAAGGACACTAGTTACTAATATGAAGATATAAGAAAGTATCAAATTCACTGGTAAAGGTAAATGCATAGTCAAATCCAAAATATTCTAACATTATTATGGTGCTCTGTAAGTCATGTATACCTTATAGTATGAAGGTTAAAAGTCAAAAGAGTAAAAAATAATAACCATAATAACTCGTTAAGAAACACATAATTTTTGAGTATATATTTGTACAACTGTATTTATTAAGTATATACTTATCATTGACATATATATGTATATACATGTGCATATAACATCTTTAGAACTTTCTTTTTTATTATTTCCTTTTTATTGTTTTCATATCAGTGATTTCTCTTTTTTTTATTACACTTTAAGTTCTGGGATACATGTGCAGAATGTACAGGTTTGTTACATAAGTATACACATGCCATGGTGGTTTGCTGCACCATCAACCCAATATCTACATTAGGTATTTCTTCTAATACTATCCTTCCCCTAGCCCCTCACCGCCTGAAAGGCCCTGGTGTGTGATATTCCCCTCCCTGTATCCATGTGTTCTCGTTGTTCAATTCCCACTTATGAGTGAGAGCATGTGGGTTTGGTTTTCTGTTCCTGCGTTAGTTTGCTGAGAATGATGGTTTCCAGCTTCATCCATATCCCTGCAAAGGACATGAGCTTATCCTTTTTTATGGCTGCATAGTATTCCATGGTGTATATGTGCCACATTTTCTTTATCCAGTCTATCATGGATGGGCATTTGGGTTGGTTCCAAGTCTTTGCTATTGTGAATAGTGCTACGGTAAACATACATGTGCATGTGTCTTTATAGAAGAATGATTTATAATCCTTTGAGTGTATACCCAGTAATAGGATTGCTGGGTCAAATGGTATTTCTGGTTCTAGATCCTTGAGGCATTGCCACACTGTCTTCCACAATGGTTGAACTAATTTAGAAATACATAATTTAAAAATACATAAATTGTGAAATCAAAAATATAAACGAGGAAGTTTAAAGTCTAGAATTGTTGTATGGGATTGAAATTAAGTTGCTATCAACATAAAAGAGTCTTATAACTATAAGATGTTTTATGTAAACCTCTTACACAACCTGAATACACAACTGATAAAGAGAAAGGAATCAAAACTTAGCACCACAGGAAATCATAAAATCACAAAGATAAACAACAAACAAAGGATCTATAAAACAACCAGAAAACAATTAACAAAAAGGCAATAGTAAGCCCTTACCTATCAATAATTACTTTGAACGTAAATGGATTAAATTCTCCAATCAAAATACATAAAGTGGCTGAATGGATAAAAAACCAAGATCCAACTATGTGCAGCTTACACAAGACACACTCTATCTTTAAGAACATACATACCCTGGGAGGCTGAAACAGGAGAACTGCTTGAACCCAGGAGGCAGAGGTTGCAGTGAGCTGAGATTGCATCATTGTACTCCAGCCTGGGCGGCACAGCAAGCCTCCATCTCAAAAAAAAATAAACAGGATAGATCACTCGAGCCCAGAAAGTTAAGCCTGCAGTGAGCTATGACTGCACCACTACATTCCAGCCTGGGCAACAGAGTGAGACTCTGTCTTAAAAAAAAAAAAAAAACAAGCTGGGCTACACCAAGAAAGAAGAGCTCTGAGGGAGAACAGGCCCTACTAGATATTACACCCTATATTAAAGCCCATATAAGTAAAACAGTTGGTATTAGTACAAGAAAAAAAGCACACACACATTGTAATCAGTCAAAAGATGGTATTAAATTGAAAGTATTTGCCACAAATATTACAAATACAAATGATAGTTCTAACATACAAAGACCTTTTTAAAATTGAGAAGGAAAAGACCAAAATTCTAGAGAAAAATGGGTAAAAGACACAAATTAGGCAACTTGCAAAAGACATAAATTGGTCTGTGAACATGTGAAAAAATGCTCAGTTGTACTTATAATAAGAGAAATGCAAACTAAAACCACCCTAAGATACCATTTCTTACTCATTAGAATAGCAAAAATTTTCAACTTAATACACTGTTGAAGAAGTGTGGGAGAGACACTCATATATGCCAGTGGGCTGATGGGAATGCAAAATCGTATGACCCTTTTGGAGGAGAATTTCACAGTATTTAACAAAACTGTATGTGTGTGTGTGTGTGTGTGTGTGTGTGTGTGTGTGTGTACACACAGTTAGAAATAGTAGAGACAGGGTTTTGCCATGTTGGCCAGGCTGGTCTCAAACTTCTGACCTCAGGTGATCTGCTCACCTCGGCCTCCCAAAGTACTGGGATTTACAGGCATGAGCCACCGCACCCAGCCAAAAATTACTGGACTTTAAAAACTATTTGCAACATTATAATAAGATGACTTCACTCTGCCATTTTTATTTTCTCCCTCAGTGAGTGAAGTCAGGATAAACATCATCCCTTTTTTGTTCCTCCTACCATGTACACAATAACAAGAAATACCTGGTTGGAAAAATGAACATCTCATAATAATATGAAATACATTTAAAAGCCTTCTATTTCCTACACCTCTTGTTGGTTTTCTTCTATGGTCACTGTGAAATATGTGGATTTTAAAAAATACCTCTAGCAGTTAAATGATGCTGTAAAACCCCAATATGGTAAGTGTAAATAATTCTAACAGTAATTTCTTGTTACTATACCGCTCAAAGAAGTTTTGTCTATAATTTAGTAAGGTCTCTTAACATTAATGTTTTTACTCAGCAACAGATATGGACCTTCTCAAAGAGAATCACAGAACAAGAGAATTAACAATCTTAATGTTTTTCTTAGTTATTGGTAAGAAAATGAGCTGTGCTGCTCATTTTCAATCTTACGGATTAAGAAATTCTCTTACGAAATGCAAATCAAAACCACAATGAGATACCATCTCACACCAGTTAGAATGGCAATCATTAAAAAATCAGGAAACAATAGGTGTTGGAGAGGATGTGGAGAAATAGGAACACTTTTACACTGTTGGTGGGATTGTAAACTAGTTCAACCATTATGGAAAACAGTATGGCGATTCCTCAAGGATCTAGAACTAGATGTACCATATGACCCAGCCATCCCACTACTGGGTATATACCCAAAGGATTATAAATTATGCTACTACAAAGACACATGCACACGTATGTTTATTGCGGCACTATTCACAATAGCAAAGACTTGGAATCAACCCAAATGTCCATCAGTGACAGACTGGATTAAGAAAATGTGGCACATATACACCATGGAATACTATGCAGCCATAAAAAAGGATGAGTTTGCGTCCTTTGTAGGGACATGGATGCAGCTGGAAACCATCATTCTTAGCAAACTATCACAAGAAGAGAAAACCAAACACCGCATGTTCTCACTCATAGGTGGGAACTGAACAATGAGATCACTTGGACTCGGGAAGGGGAACATCACACACTGGGGCCTATCATGGGGAGGGGGGAGGGGGGAGGGATTGCATTGGGGAGTTATACCTGATATAAATGATGAATTGATGGGTGCTGACGAGTTGATGGGTGCAGCACACCAACATGGCACATGTATACATATGTAACAAACCTGCACGTTATGCACATGTACCCTAGAACTTAAAGTATAATAAAAAAAAAAAAAAAAAAGAAATTCTCTTACTAGTTTGTAGTATTTGCTGAGGTTTCTATTTGTTTTTAAATGAGCTGGGAATAGGACCAGCTAACTTAAGGCATTAAGTAATATCTTTCTAACAATATTTAACCTTATTTAACCATTTGCTGATTTAAAGTTGAGCTACTATTTTTTCTGGGTTGATTCCAAAGAGAATAGATTTCCGTTTTAAAGATTTTTAAGACTGACATTAAGAAAAAGGCCAGTCAAATACAAATCTGTGCCCTCATGGAAATGAACACTGAAAACTATATCCAGAGGTTTGATGATCTGGGAAGAAAAGCCTCTTACCTTATAGTAAGATACATTCTCCTTCAGTTGGTGAATCTCTAGAAATGACCATCTCCCTAGCGCAGCGTTCTATCTAGTGTTGCTATTTTTATTATTAACACCAAGTTTCATACACATCCCTTTCCTAAGGAACTATAAACACGTTCACTACAAGTAACCTTTGGGAAGTGAAAGTTTCAAAGGCCAAATGATCTAGATATTTTGATGTTGTGACTAAGATTTCTTTAATTCCTGGGAAGCAAAAGCAGGTAGCCTAAATGACTTGCTGATGAACTGAGGGTGAGCAGGGAAAGCAGAGGAGGCAAGACATATTTACCAGTTTCTAACATAGCCATTGAGAAAAGAACAAGATGAATGGCTCAGGTGCAGGAATATGAAGAATGAGGGAGAAAACATAAACTGAATGGAACTTCCCATGAGGATTTTTATGAGAAGTTTTTTTTTTTAATGTAACTTTTCATTTACAAAAAAGTTCAAATATCGGATGCTATAAACAAAATTAACCATTCTCCAGTGGTAGTTAAGTTCATGCACAAATACATTAAGCTGACAAACTTTTATTAGGGTTTGGGTAAAGTTACTGATACATGCTATAGATACATGAAACTGCAAAATGAATCTTCTCTATGGGATCATTAGTCTGAGGCATAATGTTAATTTATCTACAATAATTGGCAAGCAAGCAACTCAGTGAATTACTGGTATTTCAATTCTGGACTTCAATTCAGAAGCCACTGAAATCCTGGACAGTAGTTCTGACCATCTCTCTGTGTAAATGACTTTACAGAATTATGGGGCAGGACTCATTAAGAAACAAGAATAACATTCTTTATGAAGTAAGAAAATATGGATTCCTGTAGTAGAAAACAATAGAAGAGCAGGTGAAAGAAGCACCTTCAAAGATGTTCTTAAACTTAATTTTTTATTTGCTCAGATACCATTAAGAAATGCATTAAGGTTCATCCTCTAAGCTAACACTTATTTTTTTTAAGACAGTCTCACTCTGTCACCCAGATCAGAGTGAAGTGGCACAGTCTCGGCTCACTGCAACCTCTGCCTCCTGGGTTCAAGTCATTCTCTTGCCTCAGCCTCCCAAGTAGTAGGGATTACAGGCGCCTGCCACCACATCCGGCTAATTTTTGTGGTTTTAGTGGAGATGGAGTTTCACCGTGTGGGCCAGGTTGGTCTAAAACTTCTGACCTCAGGTGATCCACCAGCCTCGGCCTCCCAATGTGCTGGGATTACAGGTGTGAGCCGCTGCACCTGGCAAACCTAACAGTTTTAATTAGACTTTACAATTCTGAAAAAATCTCTACAGTGAATTTTGGACACTAACAAGGAAACAACAAAATGATTTATTTTTAAATTTTTTGACACAGGGTGTCACTCTGTCGCCCAGGCTGGAGTCAGTGTCATGATCTCGGCTCACTGCAAACTCCACCTCTCAGGTTCAAGTGATTCTCCTGCCTCAGCCTCCCAAGCAACTGGAACGACAGGTGTGCACCACCACAAATGGCTACTTTTTGTATTTTTAGTAGAGACGGACTTTCACCATGTGAGCCAGGCTGGTCTTGAACTCCTGACCTCAGGTGATCCTCCCACCTCAGCCTCCCAAAGTGCTGGGATTATAGGCATGAGCCACCATGCCAGGCAACACCAAAATAATTTAAATGAAACATTTTCACATATGAAAAGTTATTTTTAGTAATGCATTTAAAGACTATACCTAGAGGGCATTTAAAAATACTAAATAAAGACTTTTTAAAGAAGCATACAAACCTAGCAGGAAGATAATTCTGTCTTGTAACTAGTCTGTGCTGGAAGACTGGGTAGAAATGACGCATTTTATCATTATCATCTGAATGTAACAGATGGAAGCCAGCTATGGATAAATCTACAACTCCAACAAAGACTGGAACAATTTATCTCATCAAAATTAGGCACTTCATTTTCAGTGTGTTGAAGAATCAACATGATTCTCATCTTAAAATTATACATTTCAATGTGACTCATGCTTCACAGTAACAATAAAGGTGAACATAAGACTATTCTTCTACTAAAGCAGAATTTTTGAAAATCATAGTTTAAACCAAAAGTTTAAATTCCAATTTTACTTTCTCTTATGAGTAAATTATGATACTGGAAGCAAATATTTTAGTGGTAAGTATGAATGTGAAGGCTACAAAACAAAATTGTAGGCTTCCTACTAGTGGCAACAGATTGAACTAATCCATTAGAAAATGAGCTCATGGACTTTCTTCAAGGTAAGATTAAAGAAGTAAGTGTGCTTACTACCCTCATCTTGCACATGGCTTTCCCCTCACTTTATTCACGTTTCTATTCAAATACTTCTTTCCAAAGGCAGCTCTTCCCTGACCTCTACATCCAGCTATAGTGTTCATCATAGCACTCAGCTCAATTTACACTTTGTATTTCTTTAGATACTGTCTGTCATTTCTACTAAATGTGTAGGCTGTATATGAGCAGTTACTGAGTTCAATTCTGTAACCCAATCACCTTAGATAGGGGTTCATCAAATATTTGTTGAAAGAAGGAAGGAAATAAGGCAGGAAGGAAGGAGTGATGGAGGGAAGGAAAGAAAGAAGAGATGGAGGGTGGGGGGAAGAAATGGAGAAAAGGAGGAAGAAAAGGGAGGGAAGAAGGGAGAGAGGGAAGGAAGGAAGCAAGTAAACAAGCAATGGTCAGTGGCTTGAAGGTATCTGCCTAAACTAATGCACTGTGGCTAAGGAAAAAGGAAAAAGCAAGAACACTGCAAGCAGCTGTCCCAGGTGCTTATTTCAATTCTGGACTTCAATTCAGAATTGAATACATAAATTCAATTCTGAATTTACAGAGCATAAAGATACAGGGAGCATTGACTGCCCTTGGTGTCAGCTATGCTCAGCATACTCGAGTTTATGAGCTTATTCCTCTTCTCTATCTCTAGCTTTGAGGCAGCCCTGAGAACGTTGGTCACTTTCTTCTCCTCCTTATTTCCTTTTACTTCAAAACTAGAACGGGGAGTTATAGAACTTGAAGGAGGACATAGCTGAGATCCGGGCAAATATGAACTTTGTAGCTTGGGGCCCAAATCCAAATGGATGGGTAGAGCGAAGCCTGAACCACACTGAGGACTAGAGCAGGTAGATGAGGATATCAATGGATGGACAGCAAACGAGGAGCAGACAATGAATAAGGTCCCTTCCAAGTGTGAGCTTCTCTTTGTGACTCTGGGAAAGCTGATAGGGCAGCAGCTGCACCCTGAGCACTCACCAACCACAAAAGAAGAAACATCAGGTGTGGGTTACCCTCCAGCAGGGCTGTGCTGCTCAGATTTAGGAAGGTGAGAAACCTGCTGCCCAGTCATAGGACTGCAGCATGCCAGGGACCCTCCAGAAGCAATAGGCTTTTAATCACAGATGAAAAGTATTTGATAGTTACTGAACTACGTAAAAACAATGACCAACGATCCAAGGAGAGAAATTAATTCTGTTAAGTCAACCAAGTAACACAAGGTTTTGCATGGGGAAAGGAAAACAGAGAAGTAAGCTGTGGTCTTCCCTTTTTGTAGAAAGTACTTTGAATCTCCTTGGAGAAGGAAGTCTACAGAAAATAATTTGATTTCTAAGTCAGTAATAATTAGATGCTCTAAGTTTTCAATGTGATAAAGCTACAAACGTCCTGGCATTTCTTCTCCACTGCACCCCAACCCACAATAGCATGTGAGGATATAAAGCCTTTGGGATCCTCTCACTGGAGAAGTCCATATCTGAGATATCTCATTTTACATCATAAAGCTTTGAGGAAATTATATCACGTTTAAAGACTTTTTAAAAGAAACTGCCACATGATGTTATAACATTGGGTAGCATTTTACCACCAAGTAGTGATGGGGTCAGAACAAGTCATCCCAAAATATGCCACTTGAGGTATTATTTTGAGCTAAAAGAAACTGAGAACCAGTCAATGCAGAAAAAGCACTTCGCCTCCCCATCTGCTTAAAGTACAATTTCCCATTTGTAAAGGACATTTTTATAAGTAAATGTATCTATCTTTGCCAGAAAGAGAGTTACTCATAGATAACTTTTTCTCACTGGAGAGACTTTTACCTGCATAGCAAGGTAACCTTTATTCACCACACATTTCCTCTTCCCGCCTTCCCACAATTCATCTCTACCACTCCCCAGTACCCCCAAATCCTTATTCCTATTCCTTACTCTAGCTTAAGATAGTATCTGTCTCAGTTGTGTGGCTGCTTCCTGGACTCTCATCATATTTTGGTGGGACTCCTGTGCATATGTGAGTAATTAAATATTTTTTCTCCTTTTAATCTGTCTAATGTCAATTTAATTCATAGACCAGTCAAAAAATCTAGAAGGGTACACAGAAGCAATTTTCCCTCTCCTACAGTAGTTTTTCTCCTAATAAAATATATAAAGAAAACAAAATCCTTGTCATCATCATTATTTCACCTTACATAACTTCTGTTATAAAAGGTTACTTGTTCTTCCCTTTTATATGACTCAATAGGCAGATTTTTTACCTTTTCTTTAGAGTTGTGCATTTTTAGGGTGTCCAGTCCTTGCAATTGATAGTTCTTGAATATGAAAGCTCTAATTGCTATATTTATTAAAGGTACATAGCTACAAACTGTTATTTAGAAATGAATTAATTTTCAGCGGTTTTAAAATATCTAACCTAATAGAATATTCCTTACTTGTAAGTATACTAATGTCTTTAAATATGCAAATGTTCAAGTGCTAAAAATATAAGCAAAATATGGAATTAAAATACACAGGCCAGGCACAGTGGCTCATGCCTGTAATCCCAGCAATTTGGGAGGCCGAGGTGGGTGGAGTGACTTGAGGTCAGGAGTTCAAGACCAGCCTGGCCAACATGGCTAAACCTGTCTCCACTAAAAATACCAAAAGTGCCGGGTGAGGTGGTGGGCGCCTGTAGTCCCAGTCACTCGGGAGGCTGAGGCAGGAGAATGTTGTGAACCCGGGAGGCAGAGCTTGCAGTGAGCTGAGATCCAGCCACTGCACTCCAGCCTGGGCGACAGAGCGAGACTCGGTCTCAAAAAAAAAAAAAAAAAAAAAAAAACCAAAAGTTAGGCAAGTGTGCTGATATGTGCCTGTGGTCTTGGCTACTCGGGAGGCTGAGGCAGGAGAATCACTTGAACCCGAAGGCAGAGGTTGCAGTGAGCCAAGATTGTACCACTGCACTCCAGTCTGGGCAACAGAGTAAGATTCCGTCTCAAAATAAATAAATAAATAAAATACGTAATTCCAATCAGCTCTTAAGGTGGTGGTAGTAATTTTTATTGTAATATGTGCAAAAAAATCACCAATACTCGTGGGTAGGTTAGCAGTTACTAATGCTAAAGTGCAGGGTCTACAGCTGAAGTTCTCCTTGTGTTTTTTACTTGCTTATGTACATTAAAAAGAAAATATATAGGGGCCGGGCGTGGTGGCTCAAGCCTGTAATCCCAGCACTTTGGGAGGCCGAGACGGGTGGATCACGAGGTCAGGAGATCGAGACCATCCTGGCTAACCTGGTGAAACCCCGTCTCTACTAAAAAATACAAAAAGCTAGCCGGGCGAGGTGGCGGGCGCCTGTAGTCCCAGCTATTCGGGAGGCTGAGGCAGGAGAATGGCGTAAACCCGGGAGGCGGAGCTTGCAGTGAGCTGAGATCCAGCCACTGCACTCCAGCCTGGGCGACAGAGCGAGCCTCTGTCTCAAAAAAAAAAAAAAAATATATATATATATATATATATATAATCACAGATAGATTTTCCAAGAGAGGAAAATTACGCATAATCCCCACTCAACATAACTTCTAATACTCTGAGGTCTTCATATTCAAAATTCCCTCAAAACAAATGTGGCTTCAAATTTTGTGGTGTATAACTGAAAATAATTATTTTACATTATAATTTTACATTTAAGTCATGTCAAATGATTTAAAAACCACACCAAGTGTAAAATAAATTCCAATTCCAAGGACATAATCCTATTACCATAATGAAATAAATCCCTAACCTGATGGTCTCTGTATTTCTAATTTGTCTTTGGTAAATATACTTGAACTGAACCCAACCAGGAATTTAACATCATAAACTTACCAAATAGATTCAAAGACAATACAAAATTTGTGTTTACTGAACATCATCCAAATATTTCTTCTTCTAAGAAAAGCACTGAGTGAAATAATTTGAGCCACCAGAACACAGAAATATTATAAAAGTATGCAACCCTGTCTTTTCCCTTTGTATCCTCATTGAATAGTACAGAGGCTGGCATATTGTTATTGTTTGATAAACATTGAATAAGTAAACCAGTATTATTCTCTTTGGGGTTCTATCCTTAATATAAACAAATGTGAAGATGCAAATTAGAAAACCAACATATTCAACTACACTGCTATTCAGCCATATCATGTAATTCCAACACATTTTTTCAGAAACATTCTGAGGGATTGCTTTGCAAATTCATGCCTAAGTGTAAGGATATGTGTAGGAGAAGTGAGGTGTTGGGAAACTTTACTCTCAAAAACCCCAGAAACCAAGTTAGATAAGATCTCAAGATAGTTGGCTTAAAAATAATAAAATAAGATTTTTTTACTTTAAAATTTTATTTTTTAAGGAAAAATAACTGTTATTGCTGGCTTTAATTATTACTATTATTTTGCAGGGACAGGTGGCTGATAAGGGAATTTAAGGCTGTCATTTTCAAGTATACAAGCTTAGTGTTCCACTATCCAGTCTACACAAGACACAGGACTATAAGCTCAAGTCGTAGAAACTATTGGAAGTCCATCAAAGACATAAAGAAATAAGAAAGGCAACAATAAGTTTAAAAATAGAACAGGCTAGAAACAAAACCCTAGATTATTCTTTTCTAGAAAACTGCATTAATTTGTTCATATTAAAACTTTGTCTAACACTATTATGTGTTGCATGGCACTCAGAATGAGGTAAATACACAAAAGAACAAACAAGAAAGCTTAATAAAGTGATAGAGAGAATTCACAATTAAGATTGTTAACCTCTAGCATAGTTCTATGGCCTGTATCACAGAGAAAGATTAGAAATGACTACAATATACCAAATAAGCTTCACAGGTGAACAGGAAGACTTTATCTCAAAAAATATTTTTAAGCAGAGCTTTTCATCTAAAAACAATGCATACTACTTATAAATAAAATAAACTAGCATTATTCACTTTGGTTTGATGTAAATTTGTTAATTATTATATGAGGAAAATGGGTATTCACAAGCCAGTATCATCTTAATTTATGTTCCAGGTTAAGACAAGGGTTGGGGTTCTGTAACTTCTTTAAGGTTGCAGTATCTATACCTGAAAGGTGACATCAATTTCTTTTTTATTTTTCCTTCCCAAAGGCAGTGTCAAGGAGACATCAATTCTATTGTGAAAGTAGCTTCTTTGTTGTAAAATCCATGTAACACACTGGAAAGTTCTTTTATCTCTAGTCAACAGACACTGGTCTCATTTCAAGTGTGGATTTTTTTAAATTACCACAGTTATAGCGAAGTCTGACCCAAAAATTTAATTTATAATTATGGCATGTATCTAAAGCAGTTTGGGAGCATAACATTCAATCTAAAATTGCTAGAAACCTTGTTACAGTTTAATAAACAATTACTTTAAATGTACATTTTTAGTGTTCTTTATAAATGCAGGTTTCTGTTAAATTTTTAAAAATTGTTTATAACAAAAACACAAACATGCCATTATTTTGTTTGAGTAGTGTCAATGGTAACCTCAAGGGATGAAAAGGCACCCAGGGGCTGACAGTAGCAGGAAACCATGAACTCTTTTAGGCTAGAAGGGGAAGAAGGAAACAGTAGTACCCAGATCCAGTGACAGGTGGAGCTACTGAAGTGGTACTGCCTAAAAGGATCTGTGGCTTAGGAACCCACTGCCACAGCCAGACCACATACCCAAAATCACTGTCTCTTTACCCTCAAGACTCCTTCTGGTACCCACACTGGCTGATCTACATCAGAAGCCAGAGTGAGGGAGCCTGGGAAATGCAGTGTGGAGGGTCAGACTCAGAGCATAGGGCAGTGACAGACAAGGCAGAGCAGGGAATGGAGGAGCCAGGTGGGGACGATGGAGGAGGGCATCAAACAGAGAATGCCCAGGTCTCCATCTGATTTATGTCAAATAGTGATCTGAGTCAGCAAGACAGACTACTTTTAGAGTTCTTGTTTAAATCAGTTTCGAAATTTTTATAAAGTGTAAAAGGAGGACAGGAAAATTAAGTCCTTAATGTTTTTTAAATTTAGGAAGAAATGATAGTTAGCACAAATCATAATTAAAGTAAATACTAAGTATTGAAATAGAAGGCAAATATCTTGACAAGAAAAAATTGAAAACAGAAATAAGCAAGGAACATTAAAAATATAAAATAAAAAACCGGTCCCTTTCAAGATGGTCCAATAGGAACAACTCCAGTCTGCAGCTCCCAGTGAGACTGATGTAGAAGACGGGTGATTTCTGCATTTTCAACTGAGGTACCTGGTTCATTTCACTGGGACTGGTTGAACAGTGGGTACAGCCCACAGAGGGTGAGCTGAAGCAGGGTGAGGTGTCACCTCACCCGAGAAGCACAAAGTGGGAGAGGATTTCCCTTGCCTAGCCAAGGGAAGCCATGACAGACTGTAGCTGGAGAAACGGTACACTCCTGACCAAATACTACACTTTACCAACAGTCTTAGCAACTGCAGACCAGGAGATACCCTCCTGTGCCTGGCTAGGCAGGTCCCATGCTTGTGGAGCCTTGCTCACTACTGGCACAGCAGTCTGTGATCGACCTGATATGCTGCAGCTTGATGCAGGGAGGGACATCCACCAGTGCTGAGGCTTGAGTAGCTCAGAGAGTAAACAAAGAGGCTAGGAAGCACAAACTAGGTGGAGCCCACCGCAGCTCAAAAAGTCCCACCTGCCTCTGTAGACTCCACCTCTGAGGGCAGGGCATAGTAGAACAAAAGGCAGCAGACAACTTCTACAGACTTAAACATCCCTGTCTGACAGCTCTGAAGAGAGCAGTGTTCTCTCAGCATGGCATTTGAGCTTCGAGAATGGACAGACTGCCTCCTCAAGCGGGTCCCTGACCCCTGTGTAGCCTGACTGGGAAACACCTCCCAGTAGGGGCTGACAGACTTGTCAAACAGGTGGGTGCCCCTCTGGGATGAAGCTTGCAGAGGAAAAATCAGGCAGCAATATTTGCTGTTCTACAGCCTCCGCTGGTGATACCCAGGCAAACAGGTTCTGGAGTGGACCTCCGGCAAACTCCAACAGACCCACAGCTGAGGGGTCTGACTGCTAGAAGGAAAACTAACAAACAGAAAGGAATAGCATCAACATCAACAAAAAGGACATCCACACCAACACCCCATCTGTAGGTCACCAACATCAAAGACCAAAGGTAGATAAAACCACAAAGATAGGGAGAAACCAGAGCAGAAAAGCTGAAAATTCCAAAAAACAGACCGCCACTTATCCTCCAAAGGATCACAGCTTCTTGGCAGCAAGGGAACAAAACTGGACAGAGAATGAGTTTGACAAGTTGACAGAAGTAGGCTTCAGAAGGTCGCCAATACCAAATTTATCCAAGCTAAAGGAGCATGTTCTAACCCATCCCAAGGAAGTTAAAAACCTTGAAAAAAGGTTAGATGAATGGCTAACTAGAATAAACAGTATAGAGAAGACCTTAAATGACCTGATGGAGCTGAAAACTATGGCATGAGAACGTCGTGATGCATGCACAAGCTTCAATTGCTGATTTGATCAAGTGGAAGAAAAGGTATCAGTGATTGAAGATCAAATTAATGAAATAAAGTGAGATGACAAGATTAGAGAAAAAAGAGTGAAAAGAAATGAACAAAGCCTCCAAGAAATATGGGACTATGTAAAAAGAACAAATATATGTTTGATTGGTGTACTGGAAAGTGATGGGGAGAATGGAACCAAGTTAGAAAACACTCTTCAGGATATTATCCAGGAGAACTTCCCTAACCCAGCAAGGCAGGCCAACATCCAAATTCAGGAAATACAGAAAACACCACAAAGATATTCCCCGAGAAGAGCAACCCCAAGACACATAATTGTCAGATTCACCAAGGTTGAAATGAAGGAAAAAATGTTAAGGGAAGCCAGAGAGAAAGGTTGGGTTTCCCACAAAGGGAAGCCCATCAGACTAACAGCAGATCTCTTGGCAGAAACCCTACAAGCCAGAAGAGAGTGGGGGCCAATATTCAACATTCTTAAAGAAAAGAATTTTCAACCATCAGATGGAATTTTCAACAATCAGAATCTCATATCCAGCCAAGCTAAGCTTCATAAGTGAAGGAGAAATAAAATCCTTTACAGACAAGCAAATGCTGAGAGATTTTGTCATCACCAGGCCTGCCTTACAAGAGTTCCCAAAGGAAGCACTAAACGTGGAAAGGAACAACCAGTACTAGTGACTGCAAAAACATGCCAAATGGTAAAGACCATCAATGCTATGAAGAAACTGCATCAATTAACAGGCAAAATAACCAGCTAACATCATAATGATGGGATCAAATTCAAACATAACAATATTAACCTTAAATGTAAATGAGCTAAATACCCCAACTAAAAGACACAGACTGGTGAATTGGATAAAGAGTCAAGACCCACAGGTGTGCTGTCTTCAGGAGATCCATCTCACATACAAAGATGCACATAGGCTCAAAATAAAGGGATGGAGGAAGATCTACCAAGGAAATGGAACCAAAAAAAAAAAAAAAAAAAAAAAGGAGGAGTTGCAATCCTTGTCTCTGATAAAACAGACTTTAAACCAACAAAGATCGAAAGAGACAAAGAAGGCCATTACATAATGGTAAAGGGATCAATTCACCAAGAAGAGCTAACTATCCTAAATATATATGCACCCAATACAGGAGCAGCCAGATTCATAAAGCAAGTCCTTAGAGACATAAAAAGAGACTTAGGCTCCCACACAATAATAATGGGAGACTTTAACATGTCACTGTCAATATTAGACAGATCAATGTGACAGAAGGTTAATAAGGATATCCAGGACTTGAACTCAGCTCTGGACCAAGCAGACCTAATAGACATCTACAAAACTCTACACCCCAAATTAACAGAATATACATTCTTCTCAACACCTCATTGCACTTATTATAAAATTGACCACATAATATGTAGTAAAACACTCCTCAGCAAATGCAAAAGAACAGAAATCACAACAAACTGTCTCTCAGACCACAGTGCAATCAAATTAGAACTCAGGATTAATAAACTCACTCAAAACTGCACAACTATATGGAAACTGAACAACCTGCTCCTGAATGACTGCTGGGCAGAGAACGAAATGAAGGCAGAAACAAAGAAGTTCTTTGAAACCAAAGAGAGCAAAGACACAACATACCAGAATCTCTGGGACACATTTAAAGCAGTGTGTAGAGGGAAATTTATAGCCCACAAGAGAAAGCAGGAGACAGCTAAAATCGACACTCTAACATCACAATTAAAAGAATTAGAGAGGCTGGGCGCAGTGGCTCACGCCTGTAATCCCAACACTTTGGGAGGCCGAGGCAGGCGGATCACAAAGTCAGGAGATCGAGACCATCCTGGCTAACACAGTGAAACCCTATCTCTACTACAAATACAAAACATTAGCCTGGCATGGTGGCAGGCACCTGTAGTCCCAGTTACTCAGAAGCTGAGGCAGGAGAATGGCATGAATCCGGGATGCAGAGCTTGCAGTGAGCCGAGATTGCACCACTGCACTCCAGCCTGGGCAACAGAGTGAGAATCCGTCTCAAAAAAAAAAAGCAAACAAATTTAAATGCTAGCAGAAGGCAAGAAATAACTAAGATCAGAGCAGAACTGAAGGAGATACAGACACACATACACACAAAAAAAAAATCTTCAAAAATATCAATGAATCCAGGAGCTGGTTTTTTGAGAAGATCAACAAAATAGATAAATTGTTAGCAAGACTAATTAAGAAGAAAAGAGAGAAGAATCAAAGAGATGCAATGAAAAATGATAAAGGGGATATCACCACCTTAAGTATATGACCTATTAACATAAAAAACCACAATTATGTCACTTGACACAGGAATAAAAACACTGGACAGAGCTCAACGGCTTTCTTTTCTTTTTTGCAAGTAGGTATATGACCTTAGGTAATTTAATCTCTCTGAATCTCAGTTTCTTACCTATAAAATATATATCTTAACTGGATCAAATTCTATAAAATTGTGTTGAAGGTTAGTTGAAATACTTTATCTAAAGCACTTAGCGCAATTCTTAGCACTTAATAAAAGTTGCTACTCAGTGAAAGGTAGTTATAATCTACAAAAGAATTTCTTCAAAAACAAAGCTTCAAAACAAAACAGTTCTTCAAGGACAAAGCTTCCAACTTTTCACTCAATAAAATATTTTTTGTCTTCTAAAGTAAAGAATAAGAAAAAGATATTAATGGACATTTCTCAAAAAAGATAATCAAATGACCAAAAGGTACATTAAAAAAAAACATTCAACATCACTAGCTATCGGGGAAATGCAAATCAAAACCACAATGAGATATGACCTCACTCCAGTTAGAATGTCTAAAATAAAAAAGACAAAAGAAAAAAAATGTCTGTGAGCATGTAGAGCAAAGTGAATGCTTACATGCTGTTGGTAGGAGTGTAAATAAGTACATTCACCATGAAAAATTCTATGAAAGTCCCTTAAAAAATAAAAATAGAGCTACCATATGATTCAGTGATCTTACTATTGGGTTATATATCCAAAGGAGGTGAAATCAATATGTCAAAGAGACATCTTCACTCCCATGTTTATTGATGCACTATTTACAATAGCCAAGATAAAGAATCAATCCAACCCAAAAATGGATGGTTTAAAAAGTGTCATATAGGAGGGGCGGAGCAAGATGGCCAAATAGGAACAGCTGCAGTCTCCATCTCCCAGCGCGAGCGACACAGAAGACCGGTGATTTCTGCATTTTCAACTGAGGTACTGGGGTCATCTCACTCGGGAGTGCCGGACAATCCGTGCGGGTCAGCTGCCACAGCCTGACCAGCAAGAGCTGAAGCAGGGCGAGGCATCGCCTCACCTGGGAAGTGCGAGGGGGAAGGGAGTCCCTTTTCCTAGCCAGGGGAACTGAGACACACAACACCTGGAAAATCGGGTAACTCCCACCCCAATACTGCGCTATAACACCGGCACACCGGAGAATATATCCCACACCTGGCCGGGAGGGTCCCACGCCCACAGAGCCTCCCTCCTTGCTAACACAGCAGTCTGCGGCAATCTAACCGCAAGGCAGCAGCGAGGCTGGGGGAGGGGCGCCCACCATCGCTGAGGCTTAAGTAGGTAAATAAAGCCGCTGGGAAGCTCGAACTGGGTGGAGCTCACAGCAGCTCAAGGAAACCTGCCTGTCTCTGTAGACTGCGCCTCTGGGGACAGGGCTCAGCTAAAGGAGCAGAAGCCTGTGCAGACGCGAACGACTCTGTCTGACAGCTTTGAAGAGAGCAGTGGATCTCCCAACACGGAGGTTGAGATCTGAGAAGGGGAAGTCTGCCTGCTCAAGTGGGTCCCTAACCCCTGAGTAGCCTAACTGGGAGACATCCCCCACTAGGGGCAGTCTGACACCCCACACCTCACAGGGTGGAGTACACCCCTGAGAGGAAGCTTCCAAAGCAAGAATCAGACAGGTGCACTCGCTGTTCAGCAATATTCTGTCTTCTGCAACCTCTGCTGCTGATACCCAGGCAAACAGGGTCTGGAGTGGACCTCAAGCAATCTCCAACAGACCTATAGCTGAGGGTCCTGACTGTCAGAAGGAAAACTATCAAACAGGAAGGTCACCTATACCAAAACCCCATCAGTACGTCACCATCATCAAAGACCAGAGACAGATAAAATCACAAAGATGGGGAAAAAGCAGGGCAGAAAAGCTGGAAATTCAAAAAATAAGAGCGCATCTCCCCCTGCAAAGGAGCACAGCCCATCACCAGCAACGGATCAAAGCTGGTCAGAGAATGATTTTGATGAGATGAGAGAAGAAGGCTTCAGTCCATCAAACCTCTCAGAGCTAAAGGAGGAATTACGTACCCAGTGCAAAGAAACTAAAAATCTTGAAAAAAGAGTGGAAGAATTGACAGCTAGACAAATTAATGCAGAGAAGGTCATAAACGAAATGACAGAGATGAAAACCATGACACGAGAAATACGTGACAAATGCACAAGCTTCAGTAACCGACTCGATCAACTGGAAGAAAGAGTATCAGCGATGGAGGATCAAATGAATGAAATGAAGCGAGAAGAGAAACCAAAAGAAAAAAGAAGAAAAAGAAATGAACAAAGCCTGCAAGAAGTATGGGATTATGTAAAAAGACCAAATCTACGTCTGATTGGGGTGCCTGAAAGTGAGGGGGAAAATGGAACCAAATTGGAAAACACTCTACAGGATATCATCCAGGAGAACTTCTCCAACCTAGCAGGGCAGGCCAACATTCAAATTCAGGAAATACAGAGAACGCCACAAAGATACTCCTCCAGAAGAGCAACTCCAAGACACATAATTGCCAGATTCACCAAAGTTGAAATGAAGGAAAAAATCTTAAGGGCAGCCAGAGAGAAAGGTCGGGTTACCCACAAAGGGAAGCCCATCAGACTGACAGCAGATCTCTCGGCAGAAACTCTACAAGCCAGAAGAGAGTGGGGGCCAATATTCAACGTTCTTAAAGAAAAGAATTTTAAACCCAGAATTTCATATCCAGCCAAACTAAGTTTCATAAGTGAAGGAGAAATAAAATTCTTTACAGATCAGCAAATGCTTAGAGATTTTGTCACCACCAGGCCTGCCTTACAAGAGACCCTGAAGGAAGCTCTAAACATGGAAAGGAACAACCGGTACCAGCCATTGCAAAAACATGCCAAAATGTAAAGACCATCGAGCCTAGGAAGAAACTGCATCAACTAATGAGCAAAATAACCAGTTAATATCATAATGGCAGGATCAAGTTCACACATAACAATATTAACCTTAAATGTAAATGGACTAAATGCTCCAATTAAAAGACACAGACTGGCAAACTGGATAAAGAGTCAAGACCCATCAGTCTGCTGTCTTCAGGAGACCCATCTCACATGCAGAGACATACATAGGCTCAAAATAAAGGGATGGAGGAAGATCTACCAAGCAAATGGAGAACAAAAAAAAGCAGGGGTTGCAATACTAGTCTCTGATAAAACAGACTTTAAACCATCAAAGATCAAAAGAGACAAAGAAGGCCATTACATAATGGTAAAGGGATCAATTCAACAGGAAGAGCTAACTATCCTAAATATATATGCACCCAATACAGGAGCACCCAGATTCATAAAGCAAGTCCTTAGAGACTTACAAAGAGACTTAGACTCCCATACAATAATAATGGGAGACTTCAACACTCCACTGTCAACATTAGACAGATCAATGAGACAGAAAGTTAACAAGGATATCCAGGAATTGAACTCATCTCTGCAGCAAGCGGATCTAATAGACATCTATAGAACTCTCCACCCCAAGTCAACAGAATATACATTCTTCTCAGCACCACATCGCACTTATTCCAAAATTGACCACATAATTGGAAGTAAAGCACTCCTAAGCAAATGTAAAAGAACAGAAATTATAACAAACTGTCTCTCAGACCACAGTGCAATCAAACTAGAACTCAGGACTAAGAAACTCAATCAAAACCGCTCAACTACATGGAAACTGAACAACCTGCTCCTGAATGACTACTGGGTACATAACAAAATGAAAGCAGAAATAAAGATGTTCTTTGAAACCAATGAGAACAAAGATACAACATACCAGAATCTCTGGGACACATTTAAAGCAGTGTGTAGAGGGAAATTTATAGCACTAAGTGCCCACAAGAGAAAGCAGGAAAGATCTAAAATTGACACTCTAACATCACAATTAAAAGAACTAGAGAGGCAAGAGCAAACACACTCAAAAGCTAACAGAAGGCAAGAAATAACTAAGATCAGAGCAGAACTGAAAGAGATAGAGACACAAAAAACCCTCCAATAAATCAATGAATCCAGGAGTTGGTTTTTTGAAAAGATCAACAAAATTGACAGACCGCTAGTAAGACTAATAAAGAAGAAAATAGAGAGGAATCAAATAGATGCAATAAAAAATGATAAAGGGGATATCACCACCGACCCCACAGAAATACAAACTACCATCAGAGAATACTATAAACACCTCTATGCAAATCAACTAGAAAATCTAGAAGAAATGGATAATTTCCTGGACACGTACACTCTCCCAAGACTAAACCAGGAAGAAGTTGAATCCCTGAATAGACCAATAGCAGGCTCTGCAATTCAGGCAATAATTAATAGCCTACCCACCAAAAAAAGTCCAGGACCAGATGGATTCACAGCTGAATTCTACCAGAGGTACAAGGAGGAGCTGGTACCATTCCTTCTGAAACGATTCCAATCAATTGAAAAAGAGGGAATCCTCCCTAACTCATTTTATGAGGCCAACATCATCCTGATACCAAAGCCTGGCAGAGACACAACAAAAAAAGAGAATTTTAGACCAATATCCCTGATGAACATCGATGCAAAAATCCTCAATAAAATACTGGCAAACCGGATTCAGCAGCACATCAAAAAGCTTATCCACCATGATCAAGTGGGCTTCATCCCTGGGATGCAAGGCTGGTTCAACATTCGCAAATCAATAAACGTAATCCAGCATATAAACAGAACCAAAGACAAGAACCACATGATTATCTCAATAGATGCAGGAAAGGCTTTTGACAAAATTTCAACAGCCTTTCATGCTAAAAATGCTCAATAAATTTGGTATTGATGGAACATACCTCAAAGTAATAAGAGCTATTTATGACAAACCCACAGCCAATATCATACTGAATGGGCAAAAACTGGAAGCATTCCCTTTGAAAACTGGCACAAGACAGGGATGCTGTCTCTCACCACTCCTATTCAACATAGTGTTGGAAGTTCTGGCTAGGGCAATCAGGCAAGAGAAAGAAACAAAGGTATTCAGTTAGGAAAAGAAGACGTCAAATTGTCCCTGTTTCCAGAGGACATGACTGTATATTTAGAAAACCCCATCGTCTCAGCCCAAAATCTCCTTAAACTGATAAGCAACTTCAGCAAAGTCTTAGGATACAAAATCAATGTGCAAAAATCACAAGCATTCTTATACACCAGTAACAGACAAACAGAGAGCCAAATCAGGAATGAACTTCCTTTCACAATTGCTTCAAAGAGAATAAAATACCTAGGAATCCAACTTACAAGGGATATAAAGGACCTCTTCAAGGAGAACTACAAACCACTGCTCAGTTAAATAAAAGAGGACACTAACAAAAGAAGAACATACCATGCTCATGGATAGGAAGAATCAATATAGTGAAAATGGACATACTGCCCAAGGTTATTTATAGATTCAATGCCATCCCCATCAAGCTACCAATGAATTTCTTCACAGAATTGGAAAAAACAGCTTTAAGGTTCATATGGAACCAAAAAAGAGCCCGCATTGCCAAGACAATCCAAAGTCAAAAGAACAAAGCTGGAGGCATCACGCTACCTGACTTCAACTATACTACAAGGCTATAGTAACCAAAACAGCATGGTACTGGTACCAAAACAGAGATACAGACCAATGGAACAGAACAGAGTCCTCAGAAATAATACCACACATCTACAGCCATCTGATCTTTGACAAACCTGAGAGAAACAAGAAATGGGGAAAGGATTCCCTATTTAATAAATGGTGCTGGGAAAATTGGCTAGCCATAAGTAGAAAGCTGAAACTGGATCCTTTCCTTACTCCTTATACGAAAATTAATTCAAGATGGATTAGAGACTTAAATGTTAGACCTAATACCATAAAAACCCTAGAAGAAAACCTAGGTAGTACCATTCAGGACATAGGCATGGGCAAGGACTTCATGTCTAAAACACCAAAAGCAACGGCAGCAAAAGCCAAAATTGACAAATGGGATATGATTAAACTAAAGAGCTTCTGCACAGCAAAAGAAACTACCATCAGAGTGAACAGGCAACCTACAGAATGGGAGAACATTTTTGCAATCTACTCATCTGACAAAGGGCTAATTTCCAGAATCTACATATAACTCAAACAAATTTACAAGAAAAAAACAAACAACCCCATCAAAAAGTGGGCAAAGGATATGAACAGACATTTCTCAAAAGAAGACATTCATACAGCCAACAGACACATGAGAAAATGCTCATCATCACTCGCCATCAGAGAAATGCAAATCAAAACCA
>NC_045447.1:76529804-76678212 GCF_002776525.5 Piliocolobus tephrosceles | reverse complement strand
ATCCTTGTCGTGAAATCTTTGCCTGTGCCTATGTCCCAAATGGTATTGCCTAGATTTTCTTCCTGGGTTTTACATTTAAATCTTTAATCAATCTTGAGTTGATTTTTCTATAGGGTGTAAGGAAGGGGTCCAGTTTCAGTTTTCTGCATATAGCCAGCCAGTACTCCCAACACCATATATTACATGAGGAATCCTTTCCCCATTGCTTGTTTTTGTCAGGTTTATGAAGATCAGATGGTGTAGGTGTGCATTCTTGTTTCTGGGTTCTCTATTCTGTTACATTGGTCTATGTGTCTATTCTTGTGCCAGTACCATGCTGTTTTGGTTACTGTAGCCCTGAATTACAGTTTTAAGTCAGGTAGCGTGATGCCTCTGGCCTTGTTCTTTTTGCTTTGATTGCCTTGGCTATTTGGACTCATTGTTGGTTCTATGTGAATTTTAAAATAATTTTTTTCTAATTCTGTGAAGAACGTCAGTGGTAGTTTAATGGGAATAGCATTGAGTCTATAAATTACTTTGGGCAGTATAACCATTTTCACAATATTGAGTCTTCCTATCCATGAACATGGAATGTTTTTCCATTTGTTCATCTCTCATTTGTTTGAACATTGGTTTGTAGTTCCCCTTGAAGAGATTCTTCACCTCGTTGGCTGTATTGCTAGGCATTTTTATTCATTTGCGACAATTGTGAATGGGAGTTCATTCATGATTTGGCTGTCTGCTTGCCTGTTGATGTATAAGAATGCTAATGATTGTTGCACATTAATTTTCTATCCTTAGACTTTGCTGAAGTTGCTTATCAGCTTACAAAGCTTTTGGGCTGAGGCAATGGGGTTTTCTAGATATAGGATTATGTCATCTGCAAACAAAGATAGTTTGATTTTGTCTCTTCCTATTTGAATACCCTTTATTTGTTTCTCTTGCCTGATTGCCCTAGCCAGAACTCCCAATACTATGTTGAATAGGACTGGTGAGAGAGGGCCTCCTTGTCTTGTGCCTTTTTTCAATGGGAATGCTTCCAGCTTTTGTCCATTCATTATGATATTGGCTGTGGGTTTGTCATATATGGCTCTTATTATTTTGAAGTATATTCCTTCAATATCTGGTTTATTGAGAGTTTTTAACCTAAAGGGATGTTGAATTTTATCAAAGGCCTTTTCTGCATGTGTTGAGATAATCATGTGGTTTTTGTGTTTAGTTCTGTTTATGTGGTGAATCACATTTATTGAATTGTGTATGTTGAACCAACCTTGCCTTCTGGGGATGAAGCCTACTTGGTCATAATGGATAAACTTTTTGTTGGGCTGCTGGGTATTTGCCAGTATTTTGTTGAGAATTTTTGCATTGATGTTCATCAAGGATATTGGCCTGAAGTTTTCTTTTTTTTGTTTCATCTCTGCCAGGTTTTGGTATTAGGATGATGCCAGCCTTATAGAGTGAGTTAAGGAGGAGTTGCTTCTTTTCTTTTCTTTTTTTTTTTTTTGAGACAGAGTTGCCCAGACTGGAAGACAGTGGTGCAGTGGCACAAGCTCAGCTCACTGCAAGCTCCACCTCCCAGGTTCATGCTGTTCTCTTGCCTCAGCCTCCCGAGTAGCTGGGACTACAGGCGCCTGCCACCACACCCTGCTAATTTTTTGTATTTTTAGTAGAGATGGGGTTTCACCATGTTAGCCAAGATGGTCTCAATCTCCTGATCTCGTGATCCGCCCGCCTTGGCCTCCCAAAGTGCTGGGATTACAGGCATGAGCCACCGTGCCCAGCCCCTTCTTTTTAATTGTTTTGGAATAGTTTCAGTAGAAATGATACCAGCTGTTATTTGTACCTCTGGTAGAATTCGGTTGTGAATCTGTCTGTCCTGGGCTGCTTTTTGAGGGGGGTGGGGGGGATGGCTAGGCTTTTTATTACTTCTCAATTTCAGGACTCATTATTGGTCTATTCAGAGATTCAGTTTCTTCCTGGTTCAGTCTTAGGGAGGGTGTATGTGTCCAAGAATGTATCCATTTCTTCCAGATTTTCTATTTAATGTGCATAGATGTGTTTATAGTATTCTCTGATGATTGTTTGTATTTCTTTGGGGTCAGGATGATATCCCCTTTATCATTTCTGATTGTGTTTATTTAAATCTTCTCTTTTCTTCTTTGTTAATCTAGCTAGCGGTCTATCTATTTTATTAATTTTTTCAAATAACCAGCTCTTGGATTCATTGATCG
Organism: Piliocolobus tephrosceles; assembly: GCF_002776525.5. NCBI lineage: Eukaryota > Metazoa > Chordata > Mammalia > Primates > Cercopithecidae > Piliocolobus > Piliocolobus tephrosceles. Next base: position 76,676,002 of record NC_045447.1, on the reverse strand, counting down.
TTTGAATGGTTTTCCATGTCTCTATCTCCTTCAGTTCTGTTCTGATCTTGGTTATTTCTTGTCTTCTGCTGGCTTTTGGGTTTGTTCTTGTTTCTGTAGTTCTCTTCATTGTGATTTAGGTTGTTAACTTGAGATCTTTATAGCTTTTTGATGTGGGCATGTAGTGCTATAAATTTCCCTCTTATTAACACTGCTTTGGCTGAATCCCAGAGATTCTGGTATATTGTCTCTTTGTTCTCATTAGTTTCAAAGAACTTCTTGATTTCTGCCTTAATTTCATTATTTACTCAAGTCACTCAGGAGCAGGCTATTCAATTTCCATGTAGTTGTGTGGTTTTTAGTGAATTTCTTAATTATTTTGAGTGAATTTTTTTTAGTGTTGTGGTCTGAGAGACTGTTATCATTTCATTTCTTTTGCATTTGCTGAAGAGTATTTTAATTCCAATTATGTGATCAGTTTTAGAGTAAGTGCCGCGAGATGATGAGAATAATTATTTTCTGTTGTTTTTGGATGGAGAGTTCTGTAGATATCTATCAGGTCCACTTGAACCAGGAGCTAAGTTCAGATCATGAATATCTTTGTTAATTTTCTGTCTTGGTGATCTGCCTAATATTGTCAGTGGTGTGTTAAAGTCTTGTCAGTGGTGTGTTAAAGTCTGCTACTATTATTGTGTGGGAGTCTAATTCTTTTTGAAGGTCTCTGAGAACTTGTTTTAGGAATCTGGGTGGTCCTATATTGTATGTGTATATACTGAGGATATTTAACTCTTGTTAAATTGAACCTTTTATCATTATGTAATGCCCTTTGCCTTTTTGATCTTTTTTCATTTAAAGTCTGTTTTGTGAGAAAGTAGGATTGCAATCCCTTGTTCTTTCTGTTTTCCATTTGCTTGGTAAATTTTCTTCCATCCCTTTATTTTGGGATGCGTGTCTTTGCACATGATATGGGTCTCTTGAAAACAGCATACCACTGGGTCTTGGTTCTTTATTTAGCTTGCCATTCTGTGTCTTTCAATTGGAGCATTTAGCCCATTTACATTTCAGGTTAGTATTGTTATGTGTGGATTTGATCCTGTCATCAAGATGCTAGGTGGTTATTTTGCAGACTTGTTTATGTGGTTGCTTAATAGTGTCACTGATCTGTTTACTTTAGTGTGTTTTTGTAGTGGCTGGTAATGGTTTTTCCTTTCCATATTTAGTGCTTCCTTCAGGAGCTCTTGCAAGGCAGGTCTGATGGTTATGAATTCCCTCAGCATTTGCTTGTCTGAACAGGATCTTATTTCTCCTTTGCTTAACAAGCTTAGCTTTACCAGATATGAAATTCTGGTTGGAAATTCTTTTCTTTAAGAATGTTTAATATTGGCCAGCGCGGTGGCTCACACCTGTAATCCCAGCACTTTGGGAGGCCGAGGCAGGCGGATCACGAGATCAATAGATCGAGACCATGCTGGCCAACATTGTGAAACCCCATCTCTACTGAAAATACAAAAATTAACCAACTGTGTTGGCACATGCCTGTAGTCCGAGCTACTCGTGAGGCTGAGGAATGATAATCACTTGAACCCGGGAGGCGGAGGTTGCAGTGAGCTGAGATTGCACCACTACACTCCAGCCTGGCAACAGAGCGAGACTCCGTCAAAAAAAAAAAAAGGATGTTTAATATTGGCCCCAATCTCTTCTGGCTTTTAGGGTTTCCACTGAGAGGTCCATTGTTAGCTGATGGGCTTCCCCTTCGTAGGTGACCTGGTCTTTCTCTCTGGCTGCCCTTAACATTTTTCTTTCATTTTGACCTTGCAGAATCTGATGATTATGTGTCTTGGGGTTGATCTTCTCCGGGAATATCTTATGAGGGTTCTCTGCATTTCCTGAATTTGAATGTTGGCCTGTCTTCCTAGGTTGGGGAAGTTCTCCTGGATGATATCCTGAAATATGTTTTCCAACTTGGTTCCATTCTCCACGTCTCTTTTAGGTACCCCAGTCAGTTTTAGGTTTAGTATATTTACATAATCCCACATTTCTCAGAGTTTTTGTTCATTTTCATTCTTTTTTCTCTATTATTGTCCGCCTATCTTATTTCAGCAAGATAATCTTCAAGCTCTGAGATTCTTTTCTCCACTTGGTCTGTTCAGCTATTAATAATTGTGATTGCATTGTGAAGTTCTTGTAGTGTGTTTCTGAGCTCTAACAGGTCAGTTATGTTCCTCTCTAAACTGCTCCTCCTAGTATTGTCAGTGGTGTGTTAAAGTCTCCCACTGTTATTGTTTGGGAGTCTGAGTCTCTTTGGAGGTCCCTAAGAACTTGCTTTGTGAATCTGGGTGCTCCTATATTGGGAGCATATACATTTAGGACATTTAGCTCTTCTCGTTGAATTGAACCCTTTATCATTATGTAATGTGCTTTGTCTTTTTTGATCTTGTAGTGTGTTTCTCAGCTCTGATAGGTCGGTTACGTTCCTCTCTAAACTGGCTCCTCTTCTTTCACATTGTCAGTCGTGTGTTAAAGTCTCCCACTATTTTTATGTGGGAGTCTAAGTCTCTTTGAAGGTCTCTGAGAACTTGGCACCTCCTATGTTGTTTTTGTCATGTTTCTTAGCTTTTTTGCATTGGGTTACAACATGCTCCTTTAGCTCAGCAAAGTTCACTGTTACCCACCTTCTGAAGCCTACTTCTGTCATTCAGCTTTCTCAGCCTCAGGCCAGTTCTGAGCCCTTGCTGGAGAGGTGCTTTGGTCAGTTGGAGGAGAATAGGCACTCTGGCTTTTTTAGTTTTCAGTGTTTTTGCATTGATTGTTTCTCATCTTTGTAGGCTTATCTACCTTTGATCTTTGAGGTTGCTGACCTTTGAATGGGGTTTTTGTAGGGTCTTTTTTGGTTGATGTTGATGTTTTCTGTTTGTTCTTCTTTTAACAGGCCGCTCTTCCATAGAGCTGCTGCCATTTGTGGTGGTCTACTCCAGACCCTAGTTGCCTCGGTTTTTCCTGTACCTGGAGGTATTACCATGGAAGGCTGCAAAACAGCAAAGATGGCAGCCTGCTTCTTCCTTGGAAGCTCCTTCACAGGGGGGTACTGACCTGTTGCTTGCTCAAATGTGCCTGGAGGAGGTGGCTGGAGACCCCTGTTGGGAGATGTCACCCAGTCAGGAGGAACAGGATCAGGGACCTACTTGAAGCAGTCTGGCTGCAACAGGTGTGCTCTGTTGAGGATTCCTTCAGCCCCCAGTCGGTATGGGCTCTCCAGGACCAACAGGCTGGACTGATTGAGAAGCCTGAACACCAATGTGGCAGCCTGTCCCACCACCCGGGTACTCCATCCTGGGGGGAAATTAGAGCTCCTTCTAATTGGGGGTGACTCAAGACCCCAGCTGGGAAGACCCACTACCCCATGAGGAGGAGTGGATAGAAGTCTCACGTGAAGAAGCAGTCTGGCCACGATCTGGCAGTGTGGCTGTGCTACACTGCAGGAACCCTTTCTCATCCAGGCTGTATGGATATATGTGATTTTTGTGTATTCATTTTATGTCCTACAACTTTTGCTAACTTTATTAGCTCTAATATTTTTTGTGTGCATTATTTATACACCTTGTCTGTGGTCTGATTTGGATGCCTTTATCTCATTTTCTTGTTTAATTGCTCTGGGTAGAACTTTCAATACTATGTTGAATTAAGTGGTAAAAATGGGCACCCTTATCTTGTTCTAGTGGAAAGGCTTTCAGTCTGTCACCATTGAGTATAATGTTGGCTTTAGGTTTTTCATATATGACCTTTATTAGGTTGAGGTTATTTACTTCTATTCTTAGTTTCTGGCATGCTTTTATCGTTAAAGGGTGTTAAATTTTGTCAGATGCTCTCTTTGCATCAGTTGAGAGTCATGGACTTTTTTTCTTCATCCTGTTAATGTAGTGTATTTCATTTATTGATTTTCAGATATTGAATCATCCTTGCATTCAGTGAATGAATCCCACTTTGTCACGATGTACAAAGTATTTGCTGAGGATTTTTCTTCTGTATTCATACAATATATTGATCTATAGTTCTCAAGTCAGTTTTGGTAAATTGTATGTTTTTAGAACTTTCTCAATTTCATCTGGCTTGTCTGATTTTGTTAGAATGCAACTCTTTATTGTATTCTCATAATCTCTGCTATTTATGCAAAATTACTAGTAAGTTCTTTCATATCTGATTTTTGTAATTTGAATCATCTCCTTTTTTTCTTAACTTACTTAGAGGTTTATCAGTTTTGTTGATTTTTCAAAGAGTCAACTTTGGCTGGATGTGACGGCTCATGTCTTTAATCCCAGCACTTCGGGAAGCTGAGGTGGGAGGATTGCTTGAGGCAGGGAGTTACAGGGGAGTCTGGGTGACATAGTGAAATGCAGTCACTACAAAAAATAATATTTAAACTTAGCCAAGTGAGTTGGCACATGATTGTAGTCCTAGCTACTCAGGAGGGTGAGTCAGGAGGATCACCTGTGCCCAGGAATTCAAGGTTACCGTGAGCTTTGATCTTGACACAGCACTCCAGGCTGGGCAATAGAGCAAGACTCTGTGTCAAGAAAAACCAAACCATTTTTGTTAAAGTGTATTTTCTTTATTGTTTTTCCATTTTATTTTTATTTTGCTCTCATCTTTATTATTTCCTTTCTTCTGCTAGCTTTAGGATTACTTTGCTCTTTGTTATTTAGTTATTTTTTGTGCACATTTAGGTTATTGATTTGAAATGTCCCTCCACCCCCACCTTTTTTTTGGAGACAGATTCTTGCTTTGTTGCCCAGGCTGAAATGCAGTGACATGATCATGGCTCCTTGCAGTCTTGATTTCCTGGGCTTAAGTGACCCTCTCTCTCAGCCTCCCTAGTAGCTGGGACCATAGGCACGTACCAACACACCCAGCTGATTTTGTTTAATTTTTGTAGAGATGTGATCTCACTGCATTGGCTAGGCTGGTCTCAAATTCCTAGGCTCAAGCGAACATCCTGCCTTGGCCAAATGCTGGGATTACAGGCATGAGCCACCACACTGGGCCTGAGATGTGCCTTTTTAAGTGTGGCTGTCTACTGTTTCAACCTCTGGCAGTTACCCAGCTCCAACGTTGCTTCCACATTTTTGGGTATCTTTATAGCAGCACCCCACTCTCTGCAGTACCGATTTACTGTATTAGTTTATGCTCATGCTGCTATAAAGAACTGCTTTAGACTGGGTAATTTATAAAGGAAAGAGGTTTAATTGACTCACCGTTCTACATGGCTGGGGAGGCCTCAGGAAAATTACAGTCGTGACAGAAGGAGAAACAAACATGTCCTTCTTCACATGGTGGCAGGAGAGAAGTGCTGAGCAAAGGGAGAAAAGCCACTTATTAAAATACCATCAGATCTCGTAATAACTCACTCGTTATCATGAGAACACCATGAGGGTACCACCCCTGTGATTCAATTACTTCCTACCAGATCCCTCCCACGACACATAGGGATTATGGGAACTACATTTCAGGATGAGATTTGGGTGGGGACACAGCCAAATATGAGGAACCCTTACATTTGATAGGCTGCTTCTCTGTTAATGTTTTCAATTCTGTCTTTTGGTTTCAGCAGTTTGATTCTAGTGTGTCTCAGTGTGGGTCTCTGAGTTTATCCTTTTTGGAGTTTCTTGAATTCCTTGGATTTTTGTATATTCATGGATTTCATTAAGGCTCCTGGCATTTTCAACCATTTCTCTTTCCTCCATACTTCTATTCCTATATTGTGTATGTTGGTGTGATTGATGGTGCTGCACAGGTCCCCCAGACTCTTTTTATTTTTCTTTATTCTTTCTTCTTTTCGCTCCTTAGATTGCATAATTTCGAATGTCTTATTTTCAAGAACATTTATCTTTTCTTCTGTCTGCTCAAATTTGCTGTTGAATTCCTGTAGTGAATTTTTCATTTCAGTTACTGTACTTTTTATCTTCAGAATTTTTTCAGTTCCTTTAAAAAGTTTTTCCCTTTTATTGATATTCTCATTGTGTTTAGACATTGTTTTCTTGATTTTCTTTAGTTTTTTTTTGCCCATGGTCTCCTTTAGCTCATTGAACATATTTAAGACTATTGATTTAATGTCTCAGATTAATAATTCAAGTGTCCGGGCTTCCTTAGGGATGGGTTCTGCCATATTCTTTATTTTCTATGACTGGGCCATACTTTTCTGTTTCTTTTTATGTGCTGTAATTTTTCATTGAGAATTGGACTGAGTATTATGTTGTGGTGACTTTGGAAATCTAATTATCTTAGCCCTCAGAGATTGCTGGGTTTTGCTCCTTGATTACATAATCCTTTATGATTTTTTGGAACGATTTTTGCATAGTATGTATTTCTTCTGATGAGTGGTCTCTGAAGTTTCTCTTCTGTTTTCTTTGTTGTCAGCTAATCATGTAATATTTCCTTATCCTACTCCCAGGAGTGGGGTAAAAAATAGGTCCTATCTCTAAAGTTCCCTCTTGGCCCAGAATCCTTTTTATCTCCTGGGTGTACCATACCCTCAGTGATCAAAAGCGGAATTAGAACCCACAACACCAGCTTTTGGAGCACAGAGCCCTTATTGACCCCCCTTATTCCCACAAGCCACACCAGATACCCTTGTGCGACATCCGCAGCTGCCTGCCACAGAGTTGTTGGATGAGGTGGGTGACAGCTGTTACCATAGGAAAACTGAAATTGTTTGAAATTTGCCAACAGCTTCATCAAGCTGTCTCCTGGAGGCTGCAGGCATTCTACCAGATCCAGACTTCCACAATAGTAGCTTCAGGTAATTCCTGCTAATTAAATTGTACTTTTGGTGGATAGATGGATTCCTGGAGCTTCCTCTTCTACCACCTTTTCTGATGTCATTCTCCACTCTTGTTAAATTTAGAAGTGTGTGTTGTAAATCATAGTTGAAACTTAACAATTGAATGAGAGGGCTATAAGAGGAAAATGCTCTCTAAATTATGTGCAGTTGATGGCAAAGAAGTGGTGGTGTTTGTTTTAAAACAGTGTGGGGAATATTTTTCCTTCTGGTTTCACTGAAATTCTAGCAAGGTAATTTTTTTAAGTTGCATTTTATTTATTTTTTTCTTCCTAGCTCTTTCGGACAATCACCAGGCTTATTTTGATACACAAATTCAAATTCCTATGTGCAGTGGCAGTAAGTTATGACTGCCAATTTTAGAAATAAAGTTCTAACCATGTAACTCCATTCTGATATAGGGAACGTTGCAAACTTAAAGTGTCTTAAAGTTTAGGTTATTAATAATTTTATGTGTAAGCCCCCTCTCTGCACTGTTGATATTTTTAGGTCTCTAGGACATATATATGTATATTTCACGTGTGTGGTGTAGTGTATGTGTGTGTGTGTTTCTGTGTGTGGTATGTAGGTGTTGTAGGTGTGTGTATAGAAAAGGAATAGCTTGTGAGACTGCAGTGTAGTTATGTAGAGAATGTTAATTTGAAATAAAATCAGAATTCAGTTTTCTTTCAAGTTTACCTTCTGGCTTTATAATGCTATTAGCTCGAATATTCAATTAAAGAAGTGTAGGACTCAGCTAAAGTGAGTTACACTGGAGAAACATGGATTTCTTTTAAACAAAAGGTAACATCTTAAGATCGATACTATTACTAACAATTGGTAACATGTATATATGTATGTATGTATGTACTTATTTATTTATTCATTTTTGAGACGGAGTCTTGCTTTGTTGCCTAGGCTGGGGTGCGGTGGTGTAATCTTGGCTCACTGCAATCTCTGCCTCCCGGGTTCAAGTGATTCTCCTGCCTCAGCCTCCTGAGTAGCTGAGATTACAGGCGTATGCCGCCACATTCAGCTAATATTTTGTATTTTTAGTAGAGACAGGGTTCCACCATGTTGGTTAGACTGATCTTGAACTCCTGACCTCAAATGAGCCGCGTGCCTCAGTCTCCCAAAATGTATTTATTTACATAAAGGAAAATTATAAACTGGATTACATATGAAGTATTAGTATTAAATTTTGTTTATCACAAATGTTGTGAGTTTAAAAAGTATTAAAATACATTTATTCTCTCACTTTTTCAACATTTATAGAGCTTCTGTACATTCCAGATAGTATGTAATCAATGAGGATGTAGTTTGAGAAAAAAAGGTTGTCTGGAACCATGCAGTGTGATTTCCATTTTCTTTAAGAATGTCTTTGGTTTGCCATTATTTTTTTTTAAGGATGTTTTTGCTACATGTAGATATTCATGTTTGCATCAATTTTCAACATTGATGAAGTCTCTGTTGTATACTGAGCTTTGGAGTCCGTGTTCTTTTCCTGGGAGTTTGTTAAACAGTAAGTATGAAGTTGCAAGAAAGAATTTACATGAACTGTATGAATTTCATTTTTGCTTCCCCTAAAGATATCTTTAATTTGCATTAATTTCTGAAGGATAGTTTTCAAGAGGTGTAGAATTCTAGATTGGTAGTTATTTAAGTTAAAGATTTGATTTCATTGTTTTCTGCCATTTTTCATTGTTATTGAGAAGTCAGTGAATGGTCTTATTGTTGGCCTTTTCAAAGTAATGCAACCTTTTTTGTTTCTTTCTTTGGGACAGAGTATTGCTGTGTTGCCCAGTCTCTTTGTCTGTTTGAGACAGTCTTGCTCTGTCGCCCAGGCTGGAGTGCAGTGGCACAATCTCAGCTCACTGCAATGTCCACCTCCTGGGTTCAAGGGATCCCCCTGCCTCAGCCGCCTGAGTAGCTGGGATTACCAGTGTGCACCACCAGGCCCAGCTAATTTTTTTGTTAAAATTTTTAGTACAGACAGGTTTTGCCATGTTGGCCAGGCTGGTCCTGAAGTCCTGGCCTCAAGTGATCCTCCTGTGTTGGCCTCCCAAAGTCCTGGGATTACAGGTGTGAGTTACTGTGCCCAGCCACCTTTTTTTTTTTGTAACTGCTTTTAAGATTTTATCTTTATCTTTGGTTTTCAGAATTTAGCTATGATATACTAAGGTGTGGTTTCCTTTGTGCTTATCTGTTTGCTGTTCTCTAGTCTTGAATCTGAAAATTCTCAACTATTACCTCTATACTGCTTCTGTCCCATTCTGTTTTCTAATGGGACGTCGATTTAAACTTTTGTATGTGTCTTACATCTCTCATCCTTTTCTTCTTGTTGTTGCCCACTCTCCCTTTATTTTTTCTGTGCTTTGTCGTGGCTATTTTCTATTGCTGTGTCTCTCAAGTCATTAATACATGTCATCTGCTATATCCAGTCTGACTCCATTAAGATAGTAAATTGAGGTTTCATATGTTTTAATTTTAGAATATCCACTTGCTTCTTTTTATTGAGTCTGAATATCTGGTGAAAAATGTCAATCCTCTCATCTGTATTTTTTTTTTCTGTATTTTTATTGAACATAATAGTTGTGATTATTTTAAAGTTATTTAAGATCATTGGTTCTTTTGGTTATTGGTCTTCTGATTTTGCTTTTTCATGTCTGGCAGTTTTATTCTGGACATAGTGTACCAAAGAATTACAGAGAATCACAGTAGCTATCTTTAGAGAGACTCCTGTTCATTATTTGGATTAGGGGCTGATTATTTCTGTCTTGTCATGGATATGAATTTGATTTGAATTGGTTTGAAAGTTTGGTAAGACTCAGTTTACCTCTAGTTTATTCTGAGAGATTTGGTTTTGTCTTTTAAAACTTTTTTTTTTTTGAAGTTGTTTTTGGTTTTTAGAGTCTTGTATTTTTTTATTTCAGTAGGTTTTTGGGGAACAGATGGTGTTTGGTTACATACATAAGCTCTTTAGTGGTGATTTCTGAGATTTTGGTGCACCCATCACCCAAGTGGTATATACTGCAGCCCCAATATGTACGCAATATGTAGTCTTTTATCCCTCACCCGCTTCCTACCCTTTTCCCTGAGTCCCCAAAGTCCACTGTATCATTCTTATGTCTTTGTGTTCTCATAGCCTAGCTCCCAATTATGAGTGAGAACATAGGATGTTTGTTTTCCATTCCTGAGTTACTTCGCTTAGAATAATAGTCTTCAATTCCATCTAGGTTGCTGTGAATGCCATTATTTTGCTCCTTGTTATGACTTGAGTAGTATTCGATGGTGTATATGTATACGACATTTTCTTTATCCACTTGTTGACTGATGGGCATTTGATTGTCATCTTGCCCATATGACATTAAAATTCAGCAGATGTCTTGAGGGTAAAATTGGTGTTAAAGAAAAAATTATCCAATAATATTTGTTGAAACACAGTAAGAAAACTTTTTTTGGGACCATTGCCTATAGGGAACACTGCAGTGGGTTCTTGCAGTGGGAAGGAGAGATTGAACTCAACTCTTCAGCAAGGGCAAGTGGGAATTTATAGCCAAGAAGCAGTGCGGGAGTCAGTGGATAGAAAATTACTAAGAGGAAACATCAGGGATAATGGGGATTCTGGCTAAAACGACAGGATTCTTGCTGAAGACAGACGAGAGTGATCAGACATCACTTAGGGTAGACTGGAGAGTATAGGGGTCTTGCTAAACTGGATTTTACAAGGAAATGCACAGATGGACCTAGGAGAAGAAGGTTCAGGAGCCTGACTGAAGTTTGACTAAGCACAGAATCTTTGTCACTGGCTATGTGTTTGAGGCACATCAGGTCTCCAATTAGTATGGATACCTGTGCGTCTCAGAAATGCCGGAAATTTTACTTTGCCTTTCTGAAATTTGCTTTTGAGCCCTTGAGCCCCTTCTGCAGCTTCTAAGTTCAGCAGATGTCTTGTGGGAAAAATTGTGGAATTGAGGCATTTCAAGTCTGATTATTTCTTCAACCCTATGTAACTGCCAAGAGCTTTTCTGATTTTTCTTAGCTCCAGCAGGCCTCTGCCTGAACTAAGTCTGCTGCTTTCTTAGCCTGTGCCCAGAATTGGTGAATGTTCTTAGAGGAAAAAAAAAATTAGCTTACCTCTGAACAGTCCTCCTACTATGAATTTTAATCCATCTAGGCCTTATTGATTCCATAGCTTGCCCAGTGCCTTTAAAAATATAATTTTTTATGTTTTCTGCCTTTTTCTAGCTGTTGGGAGAGTTGGTCTGCCATGACCTACTACCTACTGTTTACTGTGCAGTAGAATTCTTAACCATGTAATATAAAATTGTCTTAATACTCCTTTTATGATTTTTTGAGTAATTTCGTTTTTATATATAAAATCCTAAGCATTATATAAAGATGGAATGAGCCCAGATATATCCATTAAAACTATTGTAACTGCCCAACAGTTTCATTTTGCCCGCTGCCTGGATACAGTTGATTTATCAAGACAGAGGAATTGCAGTAGAGAAAGTTTAATTCATGAAGAGCTGGCTGAACAGAAGTGCCAGAGTTTTATTACTGAAATAAGTCTTCCACAAAATTTGGAGGCTAGGGTTTTTCAAGGATAGTTTGGTGGGGCAGGGAATGGGTGCTGCTGATTGGTCAGGGAGGCAATCATAGGTGTGGAAAATGGTCTTCATGTTGAGTCCACTTCTGAGTAGGACCACAGGACCAGGACCAGTTGGTGGGTCCACGTGGAGCCCTCAGCCATCAGAAATGCAAAAACCTGAAAAGATAGCTGAAAAGGCCAATCTTAGTTCTACAATAGTGATGTTACCTGCAGGAGTAATTGGGGAAGTTGCAAATCTTGTGACCTCTGGAGTAATGGCTGGTAATTGTTTACATTTACACTGTAGCAGAATTCAGGCTCCTCTCATCCTCCTAAATGTCTTGCTAAACATGATACAAAAATATCAGTGACCTTTCTAAACTGTTACTAAATAACTAATGGCTTTCTGTCTGTATTATTTTATTTATTTATTTTATTATTATTATTAGTAGTAGTAGTAGTAGTAGTAGTAGTGGTAGTAGTGGTAGTAGTGGTAGTAGTGGTAGTAGTGGTAGTAGTAGTAGTATCATTATTTTTGAGACGGCATCTTGCTCTGTCGCCCAGACCGGAGTGAAGTGGTGCAATCTTGGCTCACTACAACCTTAGCCTCCCAGGTTCAAGCAGTTTTCCCTGCCTTACCCTCCCAAGTAGTGGGATTACAGGTCCTCGCCACCAGGCCCAACTAATTTTTGTATTCTTAGTAGCGACAGGGTTTTGCCATGTTGGCCAGGCTGGTCTCTAACTCCTGACCTCGGGTGACCTGCCCACCTCAGCCTCCCGAAATCCTGGGATTACGAGCATGAGTCACTGCACCCAGCCTGTATTATTTTACATCATAATGAAAGAAATGAAAATAAAGAACCTGTTTTGCAGGCAGAGGCTAAAAACAAAAACTTTGAACAACTGGTAGAAATGGTTTAAGTTAATTTCTAAATTTGAGAAGATAGAAGGACTAACCTCCAACCTCCTCTTCTCCTCTCAGGAGTATAGTAAACATGAGTGTAAAGTCAGAATCATCAAGATACCAAGTTCTTTAGGGACAGAATAGGTGCTGAAGGACCAGGCAGAGGGAAAGGTTTGCTTTGCCACTCCTTAAGGCACTGAGCCAGGATCTGAGATTTCAGAGTTCTCTAAGTGAGCTTTAAAAAGTGGAATCTTGTGGTTTTGCTTCAGAAGAGGGATGAATGTGTCTGCTTCTGGAAATGGACATTAGCAGGGCTTCCCATAAAACTTTGTTGACTGCTGCGGGTTTAGAATAGAGGTTGCACTGGTGAACTCAGTTGCTGCCACACCTCATGGTCTGAGGAAGCTGGCCCTTCCACTCAGAGACAGTGCCTGAGAGGAGACTGCTGAAGCCTCAGCTCAGCAGTGTGTGAGCTTGTCTGCCTCCGCAAACTGTCATTTTATCCAGCATCTGTAGGTTTGCCTTGCCAGATACCACATCAAAGCCTAACCTCTACAGGTGGCTAATGAAACACACCAAAAAAAAAAAAAAAATCACTAAGGGAGCTCATTAACTTTACGATGTAAGACCAAACTAAACAAGTAAAATATGTGGCTCCTACTGATGAGCCACAGGGATGAGACAGAAGAATGTGGTAAATTAAGAAGAAAATTATTAAGAACTTTCAGAAAATGTAATTAGAACATACTCAGAATTTTTCAGAGCTAAAAATTTCCTAAGAGAAAAATTCAGCAGATGAACTGATAAATAACCCCTTGTGAGAGCTGAATCTTTTGTTCCAGAAGATCAAATAGAAACAATTTCATGATGTAAGACACATAGAAATAAAATTATTTTTGAAAAGATAAGCGACCTGCGGGAACAAATTCAAGAGGTTTGCGAATGAGTGTTAAAGAAAGAAAAAAAAGAAAGAAAACAAGACAGAACAAGTATTAGTTTAGGAAATAATAGAAGAAACTTCCCTAGTTTAGAAACACTTAAGGCTGTCAGATTGAAAAGGCTGAGACTTAGATACATTTGATTGCGGGTGCGGCTGTGTGGAAAAAGTTTATGAAAAAACATACATATCTAGAGATAATGTACAGAAATAACTGAATTTCAGTCATGAGAAAAATCATTCAGAGAAAAGAGAAAGAAAATCACATTAACAATAGACTTCTCACCACTAACCCTAGAAACTTAAGGGAACATTAGAACAATATCTCATAGCCACGAAAAAGAATCTCTAACAATCCTGTACCTAGATAGGATGTCCTTTATCTCAGTTAAGTAATGGTATGTTCAGTTAGTTTATTTCGTTTAATATGGGAATGCCTTGGTATTGGAGCTACAGTGAATAGGACAAGCAAGTGGACATGTAACTAATTCCTAGGTTAGTGAGAGATAGATGATAAACAAGTCTAGACAAGAAAATGAAACGTGATGACCATACCATCCATGTTAGGTATTTGCAATGCTTAGGGACAATTATTATCTGTATTAATATTCATATTAATACTAATAAAAACTTCCTACGGAAGACCATCCTATTGATAAAAGGACAAACAAGGCAACTTGCAGAAGAAAGAAGTATGAAGCGCCAATAAAAATGAAAAGATAAGCATCACTAGCAAGGAAACAAATGGAAATTAAAATAAGACCTTTTTCACCAATCTAATGCAGGCACAAACAGGACTTCTAAGAACAATTAGAGTGATACTGGGAATTAGTATAATTTTTTTGATAAATTTGACAATACTTATTGAAATGAATGTGCACTTTGACTTGGCAATCCTACCCAAAGGAAAGTACCACACAAAATATATATGCACCAAAACATAAGGAGATGTGTATATATATACACATAAGGAGATATATATATACACACACACACATAAGGAGATATATATGTGTATATATATATATATATATAAATAAATGTTTATTACAGCATCGTCTGTAGTTGCCAAAGGTCCATCAAGAAAAGAATAGCAAAGTAAATAAGAAATTTCCATACTTTGGAATATCACACAAATACTAAAAATAGTAATAAGTATATCTATGAATATGGAAGAACAGTCAGAAAATTCTAAGTGAAAAAAAATCAAATTGCATGGTAATGTGTAAATTAAGATTCCAATTCTGTGTGAAAATAAAAGTTCCTGTATATATTTATCAATTTAAAAATTTACTAATTTCTGAGTTAGAATCCAATGCAGACATTTAAAATCAAATTACAGAAGAATGTCAAGTTTATACATTTGTGATAAAATATCATAAAAGCAGATTATAAAACTGTGGTAGCTTTATATGAAGAAAAAATTATATTTTAGATAACACTCTACTTAAGAAACTAACAGATTTATCAACTGCTCATCAACCAGTTACATTAGCAGTCATTTACAGTATCATCAGTTTGGATTTAAAAACAGACTTCAGTAGAAGTCTAATATGCTATAAAATATGAGAGTTTCTGCAAATGTCCCTGGAAAGGACATAAGGACTACATAAAAATTAATAATGATTATCTGTGAATAGTGAAACTATTGGCAGTTTATTTTTGTTACTTTCTGTGTTTCTCGGGTTTTTTTCATTGAACATGGAGAAATTTGTCATTCATGACAAAAAACATTTAACAAAAATTCATTTATGATCCTATATGAATTTTAAAATTCATACAAGCTAAAATGTTAATTCATGTTTTAAATAACCCAAGTAAGGATGAATTAAGTCACTAGAAACAGGTCAGCATTTACTCAATATATTTAATACAAGCCAGATTACTATGACTAATATTATATTTATCTTAACATCTCCACAAAGTTCTAGAAATAAGACAGTGGTGAAAGGATAATAAAAACTTAGGACCCCAATTCACCACGCCAAAAGGGAAAAAATAAACTGAAAGCCCAGTCACATAAGAAACTGCCTTTCCTTTTGTTCCTAAGCTGATAACTACAGATAAAAGGTTAGGTTAGCTACTCCACAAGTAACTACTTATGTTCCCCCTATCTTATGTAAAGTGCCTGTTTAATGATGCCAGATGAATACATAATTGACTATTCCCCTACTTGCTGTTTTCTCGTAGAACTTGTGGATTACCATACCCTCCTTCTCTCCCCTACAGCCCACTTTTCTCCTTTAAATATTGACGCCCTCAAATTCATCTTTGGAGAAAGGCACAGATCAGAGACTGTCACTGTGATTCTGTATTTTTTTCTTCCGAGCATATCCTTAACCTTGGCAAAATAAACTTCTAAATTGATTGAGACCTGTCTCAGATACTTTTTGGTTTACAACTATGCTAAAGTTTCGGTGCCACAAAAGACATAGCACTCAAATATAAAATTTACTTTTTAATTCTCAGCAAGGCAATGTAGAAGGGTGCGCCCTTACAGATGGAGCAATGGTGAGTCCACACTTGGACAAGGGAGGGGAAGGGGTTCTTATCCCTGACACATGTGGCCCCTGCTGCTGTGTTGTTCCCCTGTTGGCTAGGGTTAGACCACACAGGCTAAACTAATTCCAGTTGGCTAATTTAAAGAGAGTGACGGGGTGAGTGATTTGGCGGGAAAAATGGTTATGGCAGAGCAGGAAATCAGAATGAGTCAGGGTGGAGAATGAGCAGGTAATTGGAATGAGTCAGGATGGAATGAGTCAGGATGGATGGAGTAGGTAATCGGAATGAGTCAGGGTGGAGCAGGTAATCGAAAAAGATTGCCTTATGAGGAAGTTAAGTTTAAAAGTAGAAGGCAAAGAAATTGAACATACTGACATATTGATTCTTTGAAGAGAAATTTAGAACTCATATCTAACAACTATAAGTAATAAGTGAAATAAAAATTGGATTTTCAGTGAAATAAAAATATTACATTATTTTGTTACTTTTGAATGTACTTTATTTCTTCAACTTAAGGCAAGTATAATTTCTTCTAACTTCTTTGTTGTCTTAATATTAGAGTAATATAAAAGGTAGTCACTTAATAAATTAATGTGAAATTATTTCTGATATAAAAATAAAGCTATCAGACTGTTCCCTCTTTACTGTCTGTGAGAATTTTAGGGGGGAAAACTGTGCATACAAAATGGCCTACAAATAAGATGGAGTAATCAGATGTAAAAACTAATGTACCAGTTTCTTGAACTTTCACTGAACTCTTCTTTGAAAGATGAGGAAGAGTTTTAATTATATACTGCATATAAAAATTATCCTATTCATGATTTGCATATAGCACATTTGCAGTCAGTGGTAATTTATTGATCTTGAAACCACCTTTGCAAAAATAACAATGAGAAAATTATGACAATAAAAGAAATCTAATCTAACTAACCCCCATCTTGCCTTTAACCTCCCAACTGCCCTTAGTCATTCCTGGGCCTGGGCCATGCTAACTTTAGGAGAAATTTATAGTTTAAATGATAATGGCCCTTCCCCAAAACTAAACCACCTTTGAGCTAATGAAAGATGAGATCTTGCTGTGTTGCCCAGACTGGTCTCAATCTCCTGGGCTTAAGTGATATGCCCACCTCAGACTCCCAAAGTGCCGGGATGACAGGTGTGAGCCACTGCAC
Organism: Piliocolobus tephrosceles; assembly: GCF_002776525.5. Lineage (NCBI taxonomy): Eukaryota > Metazoa > Chordata > Mammalia > Primates > Cercopithecidae > Piliocolobus > Piliocolobus tephrosceles. Next base: position 76,659,103 of record NC_045447.1, on the reverse strand, counting down.
CTGGCCTGGATAAGCGAACTTTCTAGGTAACCAAAGATTTATTGCATTCTGAAACTTTACTAATTGAATGATTCTTTTCCTCAAATATACTGTATAGTTTTTTATCCTTTTATGAAATATATTGAATATGACTTAACTATGTACTTGAAGGTTAAATTGTATAATTATAGTAGTAAATTTTGGGAGGTGTCTGTGTTCTAGGCACTATTATAAGTGCTTTATGTGTATTAAAATTAATTTATTATTCATAACAGTCCTCTCAAGATGGATACTTTTATATTCCCATCATACAGTTGAGCAAACTAGGGTACAGAGAGATTGAGTCAATCTCTCTCAAGAATACATGGCTAATAATGAAATGTTAGTAATATTTTAAAAGCTCTATTTCTGCATCATTAATAGAGCCACAGCCTTCTCCTTATCAATTTGTATCTTAAAAAGAAATCTCACTGACACTTTTTTAATGGGGTGTAAAGAAAAAAATTGCTCTACTGTTTTAAGTATCCTCATCTCTCTCAAAACCAACGACTGATCTGCTTTCTATCACTGCCAGTTACTTTGTGTTTTCTGGTTTTATATAAATTAAGTCATACAATATATACTTATTTTTTCTAGTTTCTCTCAGCATATTTTGAGATTCATCCATTTTGTTGTGAATCAGTAATTCATTGTGAGTATTAGTTTATTTTACGGATTTCTCACAGTTGGTTTATCCATTCATCTGTTGATGGACAGTTTTGAGTTGTTTCCAGTTTGGGGCTGTAACAAACAAAACTACATGAACATTGATGTACGGGTCTTTGTACGGATGCATATTTCCTTTTCTCTTGGGTAAATATCCATGAGTGGAACAGCTACATTATAAGGTAGAAGTATATTTGACTTTTAAAGGAAATGCTAAACTTTTTTCTGAAGTAGTTATACCATTTTACATTCCTACCAGCAGTGTATGAGAGTTTCTGTTTTCCTCTATCTTTGCCAACATGTGATAGGGTATGCCTTTTTAATTTTAGCCATTCTGGTAGTGGTGTAGTGGTATCCCATTATAGTTTTAACTTGCATTTTTCTAATAACTAATGATGTTGAACATTTTTCTCATTTGTTTATTTGTTATTTGTGTGTCTTATTTGGTGAAATGTGTGTTCAAATCTTTTGCCCATTTTTTTAGATGGGTTCCTTGATTTCTTATTGTTGAGTAAGTTCATCTTTTACATCTTGATATCTGTTCCAGTATAATTAATTGAAAAGGTTATCCCTTCTACACAGCATATCTTTTGCACCTTTGTTGAAAATCAGTTGTCTATATATGTGTGGGTTTATTCCCATATTCTTTATTCTGTTCCATGATCTATTTGTATATATTTAACATCATTTTGATTACTCTAGATATATAATAATTTTTGAAATCACACAGTGTTAGATCTCCAACTTTGTTCATTTTCGAAGTTGCTTTTGCTATTGTAGGCCTTTGTATTTCCATATTAATTTTATGTTCATGTCATCAATTTATACAGAAATGTCTGCTGGGAGTTTGTTTGGGATTACATTGAATCTTTGGATCCATTTGGGGAGAGTTGCTATCTTAGCAATATAAACAAGATATATTTCTCTGTTTAAGTATTTTTACTTTCAGCAATGTTTTGTAGTTGTCAGTGTACAGGTATTTCATCTCTTTTGCCAGATTTATCCCTAAGTATTTCACAACTTTAATGTTGCTGATTTTTTTTTCATTTTCTAATTGTTCTTATTAGTATATAAAAATGCAGTTGATTTTTCTGTATTCGTCTTGTGTCCAGCAGTCATACTAAACTCACTTATTGTAGTCAATTCCATTGGGATTCCTATGGAAATGACCATATAAAAAACAGTTTTACTTTTTCTCCCTAATTTATATACCTTTTCTTTCTCTTGTCTGAATTTACTGATTAGACAATGTTGAATATGATGAAGGCATTCAGTCTTTCACCATCAAGAATGATGTTCTAAATATTTCATAAATCTCTTTCATCAAGTTATGGAAGTTTCCCATTTCTTCCTAATTTACTAAGAATTTTAAATCAGGAATGGATGTTGAATTTTGTCTAATGCTTTTAGTGCAAAGTATTGAGACTGTCATGGTTTTCCTTTTTTAGTTTGTTAATAAGGTAAATTACATTTATTGAACTTCGTTAAACCAACCCTGCATTCTTGGATAAACCCCATTTGATTGTGATGTATTTTTTTATAATGTTGAACTTAATTTGCTATAATTTTGTTTAGAATATGTTAATGAGGGATCTTGGCCTGTAGTTATAATGTCTTTGTCTGGTTTTGTTGTGAGGGTAATGCTGGCCTCATAAAATGAGAGAGGAAGTGGTTCCTTCTCTTCGGTTTTCTGGAAGAGTTTGTATTGAACTGATATTATTTGTTTCTTAAAGAGTTGGTAGAATTTACCAGTGATGCTATCTCAGCCTAGAGTTTTCTTTGTGGAAAGGATTTGAATTGGAATTATAATTTCTTTAACAGACGTTGGCTATTCAGGGTACATATTTCTTTTCAGTGAACTTTGGTGGTTTGTGTTTATCAAGGAATTTGTCCATATCATCCAAGTTGTTAAAATTATTGTCATATTAATAATGTGACCTCATTATTCTTTTAATACCTCTAGAATTTGTAGTGATGTCACCTCTTTGATTTCTGTTAGTGGTTCTTTTCTGCCTGATTGGTATGACCAGAAGTGTGTCAATTTTAGTGATCTTCTAAAACAATAACAAAAGAAACCCAGATTTTTATTCATTGATTTAATTTTTCTGTTTTCTATTTGATTGATTGCCATTCTGATCTCTGTTATTTGCATGCTCCCACATCCCCCACCACTTGCTTTGGATGTCATTTGCTCTAGTTTAATTTGTTTCTAGTTTAAGCTTGTCATTGATTTGAGATTTTCCTTTTGTTCTAATATAAGTATTTTAAGGCTGTAAATTTCCTCCTTAGTATTGCTTTAGCAGCACAAATTTTGGCATGATGTGTTTTTTAAATTTCCTTTTTTCTCCTTTGATTCATGGGTTATTTAGAAGTATGCAGTTTAGCTTCAAAATATTTGTGGGCTTTCCATAATTTTTTTTTATGTGTTTCTAGTTTCTATTGGGATCAGGAAACATATATTATACACATTTTATTTTTATACATGGTATAAACCCCAGCATATACTGCTATTATTCTTGTTTTAAAGCCTGTTATCTTTTAAAGAAATTTAAGTGAAGCAAATGAAATTTGAATTTAATTATTTTTTTCTGACTCCTACCCCTGTCATTTGGGAACTCTGTTTATAAGTATATTGGGCTACATTAAATTGTCCCTCAGTTCACTGATTCTGTTTCTGTTTTATTTTGTGGGTTTTTTTGTGTGTGTTTCATTACAGATAATTTTTGTTGCTGTGCTTTTATGATCAATGTCTAACCTGTCATTCATCCAGCCAATGTCTTTTTCATCTCAGATATTTTATTATTTCTGTTTCTAGAGTTTTGTTTGGGTTTTCTATATTGTCTAACCTTTGAAACATATGGAATGTAGTTCATATATGGAACATACAAAATATAGCAGAAGGTTTTAATGTCCTTTTATGCTAATTTTAACATCTGATTGAGTTATGCATTGTTTTGATTGGTTGATTTTTCATTATGTCTCATGTTTGTCTTACTCTTCGTCTTCTTCTCAACTCTGGAAGTCTGCCAGACTTTGTCTTAGAGCCCCTTCTAAGTGTGCTGACCCAGAAATTCTCACAAGGCAGTAAGCTGGGTAAGAGTAATAGGGTTCACTTCAGTTGTTTCTCATCTCTCAAGGATGACTGGCCTTCATTGCTTGATGCCAAAGTTTTGAAAACTATTTCATACATTTTGTCTGTTTTTTTTTTGTTGTTGTTGTTGTTCTTGTTTCAGATGGGATTATAAATCAGCTTCAGCTTATTCCTTCTTAGTTGGTAGCAGAAGTCTGGCCTTTTTAAAAAACAAATTAGTACTCTGGTATAAAATAGTGTGTGGTTGTGTTAGGAATAATTTTGATGAGTATTCATGTCAAAAGATCCTCATCACGTATATTTGAGAGTGATTTATAGCTTTCATCATTTCCATTTAAATATATTCATATCTATGTATGTATAAAGTCCAGAAGATTATACCAAAAATGTTTATTAGCTTGGGGGTAGTATGATATGGGGTCACTGATTTTAGGTATTTTTAAATTTTGAACATACACAATAAATTGAAAACAGAAAATATCATTTACAGGCCAGCATGAAGAATTTAAAGTGCTAGCCTCTTATTTCAGAGTTATTTGAAGCCTCACATGACAATATGTTGGGATAAAAGATACATCTTTAAATCATCAAATTCTTACCTCTTAAATTAATATGGTAATCTTCCTGGTGCATCATTCAGGTTATTGGAGCCAGATGCATATGTCTGTCCTTTCTTTCATAATTTAAAAAGTATATCCTAAGGGAGAAATGCATTATGGTTTGAATTCTGGAGTATCTGGTGAATGCATATGTGACAGAATAATTGGATAATTATACAGGAAGGTATTGGAATTGCTGCTTCCAGGTAAAGCATTAATTAAACATACTACTTCATTTGCCTCATGACGGTAGGATTTAAGTTCTTACTGTTTACAGGGAATTATAATTTATGGTACATGCCATACATCAATCACAATTTTTAAAATATATTTAATTTTGGGAAAGAGGGCAAAACTTGGCAGGTGCCCAAAACAAAGCAAAACACAAACATGCAATAATAATAACATCAACTATCACTACCTCCGGATTTCAGATTCTTCTTTCTAAAATGTAGAATTAGCTGAGGTAGTTTGTATGGTTTTTCAAACCTACCATTATTAGATTTACAGGTGAAAAATTATACATTAAAATTTAATATCCACACCTGACTGAATTTCTGATGCATTTGTTAATGTCCTTTTAAATTCCTGTTTCTGGTTATTTCATTCTAAGTATATTTGTAGAGATAAATCTATTTTATCCTCTATTTAAGTAGTGATGTTCTTTTATTTTTTTTCCTTTATCCATATGTATCTATGATAACCTTTATCCCTGTAGATGTATGACCCTAATTCATGGATATACAAAAGAAAGGGATAAGAAGACTTGTCATTTAAATTGCCTACAGAAATTGTTTGACCCTTGTGATTAAAACTACAAAATCTAGTAGTAGTGTGCCTTAGAGAAAGAAAAAAAAAACTATATATATATAGATAGATAGATATATTTAAAATATGATAACAGGTAAAAGAACTCCAAATTACTTAGAAACATTCGTTTTGGTGTATTTGTATATGTGTGTACATGTTTAAGGAAGGTATTAGGATTGTTGCCTACAGATTAAGCAATAGTTATATGCTTTATTTGCATTATTTTGGGGATGCGAAGAGAAGGCCCACTGTAACACTGCATAATGACAGATTTAGTATAACAACATTAAGATGCTACATTTTGGCTAGGTGCAATAGCTCATGGCTATAATCCTAGTACTTTAGGAGGCTGAATTAGGAAGATTGCTTGAGCCCAGTAGTTCAAGACCAACCTGAACAACATAGCAAGACCTCATCTCTAAAAATAATTTAAAAAATGAGCCAAGCTTGGTGGTGCAAGTCTGTAGCCCCAGCTACGCAGAAGGCTGAGGCAGCAGAATCACTTGAGTCCAAAAGGTTGAGACTGCAGTGAGCCAAAATTGTACCACTTCACTTCAGCCTGGGCAGTATAGACCCTGTCTCTGAAAAAACAACAACAACAAAAATAAAGCTACTTTTAAAGGATAATCCATTTACTATCAAATACTTTTTAAATTGTTCAAAGGCTGGACTGTTTATAAAATGTCAATAGTAAATGTCTTAGGGATCTGGAAGTATATAGCATTTACTATTCCTACAAAGCCTTAGATATTTAGTAAAGAGGATTGATATATAGAATACCAAAATAGTAAATTGAGCCATTATTTGTCATTTCAGCTAGTGCACTGTGTTTATAAAATTTCTAAATGCTGGTGCAAAATGGTGCATATTCTCCCTGACATTGTAGTCGTCTAAGCACTTGTTAAGATGCTGAGTATATTATTAACATTTGATACTCTGAAATGTTGAACTTTTGGCCCTGAGTAACTAATATTTCAGACAGCATTTTTAGGTTAATGTTATCCATCTTAAGCACTAGATCATATTATTTTACTTTTCTAGCTCATATAAGATAATAGTAAAGTTTAAACATTTTGAATAGTCATTAACGTGTTTAGGGGCAGTATGTGTGAAACTTTTGTTATGATTTGATTTGAAGCCATTTTCCTTTTGCTTCCATATTCTCCATATTGCAAGAACATAAAATTGCACATAAAGAATTAGAAAGATGATCTTATCTGAAGAATTTTCACCCTTTTTGTTTTGTGTCTTAACAGTGTTGAAATGCTAGTTTCAAATACATTATAAAATAGTAAAGTTAATAGTCAAAAAGAAAGCAAACCACCTGGCTTTACTTAAGAAACTAAAGTATTTTCTTTGGTTCTACTTGGAGTACATGCCCACCTCCCTCTAAAATGATAGGAATTCAGTATTACTGTAAAGTAGTTTGGGCAAAACGCTGCCACTTCACTGTTATGCCTAAAAATGTTTGGCTAGAAACAGCTAAATATAATATTTTATACTTACAGAAATGTAAAAGGGTTGTTTGAACTTCACAAATGTATGTCATGACACAGATGAATGTCATGATCATGTAACAGTACTGTTTTTAATACAATTTTTTGGGGGGGAGGGGGGGACAGAGTCTTGCTCTGTGGCCCAGGCTGGAGTGCAGTGGCGCGATCTCAGCTCGCTGCAAGCTCCGCCTCCCGGGTTCACGGCATTCGCCTGCCTCAGCCTCCCGAGTAGCTGGGACTACAGGCGCCCGCCACCACACCCGGCCAATTTTTTTTGTATTGTTTTAGTAGAGACAGGGTTTCACCATGTTCGCCACGATGGTCTCAATCTCCTGACCTCGTGATCCGCCCTCCTCGGCCTCCCAAAGTGCTAGGATTACAGGCGTGAGCCACTGCGCGGGCCTACAATTTGTTTTTAAAAAATATTTTGTTAACTTAGAAAAATGAACTAGCTGATACTCAAATTTTGGAAGTTAAAGGTTTGCTCTGTTTTATGTCTGTATCTTGGGCTATATTTTGTAGTAAATCAGAGACCAAAAGATTGATTTTGAAATATATAAATATGCTGTTCTGAAGTTAATTTGTTCTGTGTAAACTTTGAGTAAGCATTTTGTCTTAAAGGTGTAATAAAGCCATAAAGTGGCATTATTGCTTTATAAACTTAGAATAATAATTTGCCATATTACTGCAGAGTTCAAAAAGTACTATATATTTTGCAAAATAATGACTCATTATTGAATAATACAGTTATTTGAGAGTATTCGTGTCTAGAATATTTTATGAAGTACTGATTTCACTGACATATTTTGAAATATTTTCAAATCTGTAAAAACTCTTTTTTTCAACATGGGTTATATTAAACAAGTGACTTTTATTTGCATAATTAGGCTATAATTCTCCAGGGGAGGGTACTGGAGAGTAAAATTTTTTTCAAAGTAAGAATTTATAAAATTAAAATTCACGGTTACAGTTATAGCCTTACTCTTTAATTCATGATTAATAAAATTTCTCTTTCAGACAGCAAATGGATACATCTTGTTTTTTCATATTACATCTACAAGAGGGGACAAGTACCTTTATGAACCAGTGTATCCCAAGTAAGTTTGTTGCCTTTCATTCTTTTAATATGTGATTCACAGGCTTTATGTTCAGAAAAACATTACAGTTTTGAGTTGTCTGTAGTGATTAGAATAAAACTAAGCCAGCATTTTCCAAATAGTGTTTCAAAAATTACCAGGTCTTTGAACTATCATGTCTTGAATAAAGAATTCTTTAAGTCTGGGAATCTTGATGATAAACTATATCAAGACTATTTTCTTGGGCATTCAGAATTACTGTTATTATACTCCAGGTCTAGCATTTCTCAGTCCTTATTAGGGAAGAGCTATGAGATGGTGAGAGGAAGAGTTGAAATGTTGGTAAGTTACAAGTACTTTCACGTGTGCTTTTGTATATGCATAGAAAAAAAGAACCCCAGAGAGTTATTACCCCTTGATTTAAATTTGGGAAAAACATGGACTTTTGCCCTTTACACTGTGTAGTTATGTATGTTTTTAATTTTTTTCCTTATAGCAGGCCTTAATTGTTGAAATAAAAGAACCTACAATTGTAAAGCATTCCATCTTTAAAAAAAAAAAAAAACAAGCCATAAAGCCAGATAAAAATATAAGAGCATTTATCACATTTCTAGATGGTGGGAGACATCCAAAGTTTCATAGGTATGTAAGAAATTAAAGAGAAAGACAGATTTTATTGTGTGAAAAGTTTAAATTTTTGAATATTAACAGAAAAAAAGAGAAAAACATTAATAGCAAGTAACTTGGGAAAAATATTTGTAGTTAATAGGGCCAAGTCTTACTACTTTTATATAAAATAGATATATAAACTGCCAATAAGCACTCAGAGATTCCAGTAGATAAATAGGGAAAAGTAGTCTCATAAAAGGAAATACTGTAACTAACAAACTCAAGAGAAAGAATTTAGACCCAGTAGTAACCCAAATAAAATAAACATTAAATATAACCATTTTTTCAACCCACACATTTTAATATATTAAAATAGTTTTTAAAAATTGTTACTGCTATCTGAAGTATAATAAAAGTTGTGTTGCACACTTCTGATACACCAAGGTGTGATAATAGGGAGTTGATTAACAAGTTAACTGTGGTACATCCTTCTCTTACGGTGATATGTAGTCATTATGTCTCAGAAAAATTTATAAACTTAAGAACCTGACCATATTATAATGCCAAGTGAAGAAACGAGTCATGCAAAATTATATATGTAATATGACCACAACTATATAAAACAAAACAACGAAAGTCATCTAAAGACAAAATCTAGGCCGGGCGTGGTGGCTCAAGCCTGTAATCCCAGCACTTTGGGAGGCCGAGACGGGCGGATCACGAGGTCAGGAGATCGAGACCATCCTAACAGGGTGAAACCCCGTCTCTACTAAAAAAAAAAAAAAAAATACAAAAAACTAGCCAGGCGAGGTGGCAGGCGCCTGTAGTCCCAGCTACTCGGGAGGCAGGAGAATGGCGTGAACCCGGGAGGCAGAGCTTGCAGTGAGCTGAGATCCGGCCACTGCACTCCAGCCTGGGCGACAGAGCCAGACTCCGTCTCAAAAAAAAAAAAAAAAAAAAATCTAGAGCAATACAATACAAATATTTATAGTAATTGCTCCTGAATGTAGAACTGTAGTGATTCTTCTGCTTTTCAACTCTTAAATTTTCAACTAGTTAGATTTTCTTGATGGTATAGCCACTTGTTTTTGTAACAAATATAGTGCTGAAGTATTCAGTTTTGGAAATCTTTAAAGTACAGACATTTTTTTGATGATGGGATTCAATTTAATTTGGTTATTTTTCAATAAAAATAGTGCAAAGAGTTTTGACACATAAATATAGTGCAAAATGATAGGAACATCATGATGTAGTTAGACATTTTAAATTCAGTTTTATGGATAAAACTGAAAATAAAGGAATTGTTTTCATTCTAAGTGATAATTTTGTGATTCTTTTGAAGAACTGTTATAATCAATGACTAAAATTAGATTTACTTGCGCATTTTGAACTATTATGTTTGTTTTATTGCTTAATTTAGACATGTTCCTATAAATAAAGAGCAATAATCAGAAACAACAATTTAACTTCATTAATTTATGTTCCTGTGGGCACGGTAGAGAAATAACTTCTCTTGAAACAGTGAAAATTCTATTTTCTTTATTTCAGTTCACTAATATAATTAAATGTTTATAGTGTTTTTGGAATGGTATTTTGAGACCCACTTTTTGTTTTCCAGAAAAGTTTTAAGAATCAGTTTGTTTCTTTTCTGATTCTGAAACTGCAGGAGACACCAATTAACTAAATAGTCCTGACAATGCATGAACTTTGCTGTGTTTGACTCTGTGTGTTAAGGCAGAGAACTAAATAAAAAACATACTCTCTTTCTTAATTTGGGCATTCTTTTCCTAAATTGAAGGTTTTAGGTTTCAATGACTGGCCTCAATAAAATGTGCATTGCTTTAGAGCAGCTTGAATGATCGTTAAAGATACAGGCTTTGGTGTCAGATAGACCTGGAATTAAATGTTTGCTGTGCCACTTTTCAGCTATATGATTTCTTTCAAGTTATTTAATACCACCAAAATCTTTCCTCATCTGTAGAGTAGGATAACAGTAGTAATCATCTCATAAGATTAAATGAGATCATTCGTATTTAATGCTTAAGTAAGCACCTAGCTTATGGGATAATTAATAAAGGACAACTGTTTTTATCAGTAATTTTTTTTAACCAAGTGTTTACTCCATTTCTAAGCTTTTGAGTAATTTTTAAGATATATATATATATATATTTCTACTTGATATTTTACTTCTTTGCCAGAGTCTCAATTCTAGTAACTGCTACCTAAAATCTCTTATATGAAAATAGTTCTGCAGATTGAAGTCAGCCGGTTGGGTATTTGTGTGCTAGACTATTCTAGTTATGTTACTTTAGTAAGTTTCTTGGTTTTTCTGCAGAACTCATTTGTACAATGGGAATAAAAATAACTTCTTTAATTGTTAAGAGGATTATGTGAATTCATATTCTTAAAACCTGAAAAATAGTGGTTATATAAGGTTTTGAGAAAAGTAAAGTTTGGTTTTGACAGTGGTATCTTCATTGTCATCTGTGCCATTATAAACCCTTGTGTAGTTCGAGACACTGTTCTAAGCACTTTTTAGTACTTATTTAATCTCTATGGCAACCCTGTGAGGTAGTTAGGTATAACTGTTATACAATTGCTGCACAGAGAGGCAAAGTAACTCACCCATAGTCACACGCTAATTAAGTTGCACAGCCAGGATTCAGACATAAGTGTTGCAGCTCTGAAGTCTGTGCTATTAATTAGTAATATACTGTCTCAACCCTGTTTATGCTCCATCCAGCTACTACTTTGGGGTTTATCTAGGAGTAGAGAATGGAAAAAAAAAGCAGAAATGATCTGGAGTGGTTTCTAATAGTCCTGAAGAATAGAGGCAGTGTAATTACTGAGGCCAGTGGTTAATTGTCCTCTTCTCACTTACTGACAGAAATTCTATTGTCTCTTGTTTCTCTTCTCTAAATCTTATGAATTTGTCACATGAGTTTTTCTAGAGTATCTTAACTTCCCTGTATTATGTGACAGCATCTTAGCCTCAGACTGCATATCCTTTTCCACAATGCTCCATCTGAGAACACAGGTCAGATGCCTCATGATCTTTCCTAGTTTCCACCTCGTGTTGTTTCTAGCATCCTTCCTATAGATGTTGGGAGTCAGTCTTCAACAATGGTGGCAGTCTTATTAAGTGACTCTGTACCTCAAAGATCATTTATTCTTTGATGAATGAATTTTCCATTTTAGAAATCTTAGATTCCATTGTATATTACAGTATCTCTTCATATTAGTTACACAGACCAGTGGGCCAGACTAGTTGAAGGTTGTCTGGACATTTTATTTTATGGCTTGGAAATTTTAGTGAAATTAATGAAGGAAACTTCCAGGGATAATTAAGAAATAATTTGTGTTTAGCTTTAAAATGTGTTCATATGCTTATGTTTAAATAGAAGTTTAGTATATCTTTACATTGCACATCATATTTAATTTCAGCATAATGAAAATAATTTAAACAAATATGTCATCATAATGTATACTCTGTTGAGAGCAGAGATTTTCCCCCCTTCTTCCTGTCTTTTCACTGCTGCTACTACTACCCTCTTTTTTGTTAGAGACTAGTATTATTGAGGCTATTTCTTAAAAAAAAAAAAAAAGTTTCTGTACTAAAATTCAGTACATTTAATTATTATATAGTAAAGATACTGATCTTTTTCACTGAAGAAAAAAAAATCACTCCAAAATATAATCAAATCTCCTTCTCCTCTTCCCCCTCCACCCTCCCAACATAATTTCATCAGATGGTGATACTTCTTACCAGCTCATTACTAATGAATTACTGCTAGATGGAAAGGAAGAAGAGAAAAGCTACTTGAGGTTAGCAATTTTTAACTTCAACACAACTTGCCCCTTCTAAAATCCAGCTTCTTTGCAGAAGAAACCTACAGTAAGGGACAGAAGCATCTAAATCATACCAAATTTAGAGGCAACAGGAGGTCTGAATTAGTTACAGACTCATGAAAGTTTCCCTCAACACGTTTCTTTCTTTTTGTTAATATGTTCTGAGTGTTTGTTTTCTAGAGAGGAACTTTAGCCACTTTTTCCCTGTATTTCTAATAATAAACCTTGTTCTGCATTCAGTTTATAAACTTGACAAAGTATGTTAGTGATCTTAATGTTTTTTGTTCTGCTTGAGCCTCTGAAAACATCCCATGTATAGTTTGATTTCAGTGTGTTTTTATTCTGTAAATGTGCATGGGTGACCTTTCACTATTGAACTTTGCATATTACATGCATCCATTACTTCACATTGTAGTTGCATGAGCACTTATTAATAGGATTGGTAACAGAGTTATTACATAAGTTCTGGATAGTGAAAACTACTCCCTTATTGGCCACACTTCCAAGGATGGCACCTGAGTCCAAAGAATGATAGGACTGGTAAAAATCTGCCCAATTCAGAGAGCCCTGCACATTGTTTCTGTCAGACTGGAGGCTGTCTCAATGTGTGATAATGTAAATGATAAGCAGTTTTTGTTTTTTGGTGTTTTGTTTTGTTTTAGTTTGGTTCTTTAAAGAGTCTGGTGAAAGGGTACTACCTCTTTCAAAAAACTCTTCTGAAAATTATTTTCATCCATGTGTCTATCCATTTAAAAAGTAATGAATTTTGTCCGGCTCTACACATTATTGTAGATACTAGAGATCTAACAGTGGAAAAAAACAACAAAACAAAAAGCCCTGCTGATAGAGCTTGTTATTCTTCTAGTAGAGGGTGATAAGTGAAATACATTATGAGTTAGGTGATCCACTCTGGAGAAAAATAAAGCAGGGTAAGGGAATAGAGAGTGGGACATGACTTAAAATAGCAGTCGGTGTCTTCACTGAGAAGATGACATATAAAAGGATCTCAAAAGATGATGAGGTAACAAAATATACATCTAGAGGAAGACCATTCTGGATTGGTGAGATTTAGCAGGTACAAAAATTCATAAGAAGATACTGTGAATACATTTTAGGTCCTATAATAATTTATAGTTAGTAAGAAATGATGAATTTTTTATTAGCTGTAAAAATGAAAATGCAGTCTGATTTTTAGGTAACTGAATCCTGGGAAAGTCAAGAGCCTTTTTTTTTTCTTCCAGTAAATAGCACCACCATGTATTTGAGTTTATTCACTCTTCCTGCCCACTAACATCAATAGCCAGTCTCTATCTAGTCCAGTATATTCTACCTTGTGTGTCATTTCTTTTCCCTCCTTGTAATTCCCAATGACAGTAGTTTGGTTTAGGTCTTGTCACTTTTCTCCTGGATTATTATTATATCATTTTTTTTGAGACAGTATCTCACTCTGTCTCCTGGGCTGGAGTGCAGTAGTGTGATCTTGGCTCCCTGCAACCTCCACCTTCCGGACTCAAGCCATTCTCACATCTCAATCCTGAATAGCTGGGCTACAGGCATGCGCCATCGTGCCTAGCTAATTTTTGTATTTTTACTGGAGATGGGGTTTCATCATGTTGGCCAGGATGGTCTTGAACTCCTGACCTCAAGTGATCTGCCTGCCTCGGCCTCCCAAAGTGCTGGGATTACAGGTGTGAGCCGCTGCACCGGGCCTATTACGTCTTCTTAATCTCAAATTCATGTCTAAACCGCACTCACCCCCTACCAAGCCAAACATGCTATTGCTTTGCTAAACTTTATTACAATTACCATCATCTTTTGTATAGTTGTATGAGGTAGAAAACCTTGAATTCTTTATTTCTTCCTCTGGATTGTTTCTTCATTTTCTGTATTTGTTCAATCATCAAATTTTATTGATTGATTATAGTTTTCCAGTGCCTCTGGAATTCATTTAACTCTACTTTACTCTCATTGGTCTTTTTAGGGGCCCTCATGTCCTCCTGCTTGTCTATTAAAAAAGCTTATTCCCTAACTCATTTCTCTTCCCCTAGTCTCTTTCACCTGCATAATGAAGTCTATCATTTGCATTGATAACATTTTTTTTTTTTTCCAAAACAAAGTCTAAGCTCTCTGGCCTGGCATTTAGAACCTACTTTCTCCTTATCTTGAACACATCGAACCTACAATTCCTATTTAATGCCTTGGTTCCTTTGTTATTTGCTGTATTCAGTGTGACTCCCCTGCTATCTTTTTTTATGTAAGAAATTTATCTGACTTGGTTTTCAAGCTCAGGTCAGACATCTGTTGTACTCTATAAACCTTCTGCCCTCAACTCTCCTATATCCTCCCCTGTACCCAATAAATAACTGATCTGGCATGTGCGTTCCCATAATACGTTTTAAAAATTTACACTAATTCTTGAATACCTTCTTATTAAAAAAAAAAAAAATCCAATGAGAGATCTATAAAGATAAAAAGTAAAAAAAAAGTGAACTTTGCTTTTTTAGATTCTAATCTCATTTCACTCTCCAGTTGTCCTATATCTCTTGAGTAAAGAAATACGTAGGAATAGAATTGCTGGGCCATATCACGTGTCTAGTAATTTTAGATTGGATGTTAAATATTGTATTACATTATCCATTGTCTGATTTTTGTCCTTTTCCTTTAAAGAGTATTGGAGGTTGTTTTGGGTGGCAGTTAAGCTACTTGGAGATCTTACTGATCTTTTGAGGCCTTTTGTATATTTTTTAGGATAGATTTAACTGTTAAGCTAGCTTAGCCCTTCTGAAATCGCCACTGAATGTCCTGGGTCTTTAACAAGGTCTCTCCATTCTGGCTAGTCAACTTTGAAATGTCTCCCAGTCCTGTATGAACTGGGTAGCCAAAAACCCTGGCAGTCGTTCTTTGCCTGTATTTATGGAGTGTCACTGTGTATTTTCATAGTATTCAGTAAGACTCAGGGGAAACTCCTGCAGATTTCTAGAGCTTTTCTCTGTGTGTCTCCCACATCACTGGTGCTCTACCTCACAAATAGCTGCTTCTGCTTCTTTGAACTTTAATCTTTTTCTCCTAAACTTAACAAGGCTGCCATACTATGCTTGGGTTCTCTCTCCCTACATGATGGACAAAATCTTAAGAGGTTAGAAGGTGACATCTGCCAGAAAACCTGTTTTCCTTCCCTCATGATATCGGTCCTGTGCTGCCTGCTGTCTCATGTCTGAATATGGTTGGTTGATCTGTTTTGTCCATTTCTCTTGTTTCTGGGCACTAGTTTGGTACCAGGTACTCTATTAGTAGAATAATAAAATGACCATCTATGTGTCCATCAGTCAGTTTGAACAATTTTCAGTCTTTTTCCACTGGAGTATATTTAAGCACATCCAAGATACCATTATTTAATTTCATCCAGAAATACTTTTTATTATTGTGAGCATTCCAGTACACAATGGTGAATGCAAATGATGAAATATGAGGCCTGGAGTTTTGGGAAAAGAAATCGTTCTGAGCCTTTCCAGAATTACGGTTGGAAAACTAAAGCCTCTTAGTCCCAGAATTTACATAGGACTGCCAGAACTTTCTGGATCAAGCCTTGCACATTTCAGAATCATCTCAAATGGGATTCATCCTCATTTATTGTATGCCTACTATCTGTAAAACACTTGCTATACACTGCTACTGAAGATGCTAATGAATAATTGTTTAAAGTTAATGGCAATATAAAATAACAGATTGCCAGGTGAATATCTTGAAAAGTCATAATAGTATTTCAGGGTAAAGTGATTAGTTGTCAAGGGAAGTTTTGTAAATAAGGGGACTTGAGTTCTATACTTGGGAGAAAAGTCAGGACTTAGGTAAGTTATATTGCAAGGAAAAACACTGTAATTAATTGCGTTCTTGAAGTTTCTGTTGCCCCACACCCCAAATCTGTGAGGTTATTTGCCACATTATTCTTTTCTTTAACTGGCACTTAAAGCATTTGTTATCTCCTGCACAAAAGAATCTGCTCAAAGAAATGGCTATTGAATTTGTGAGTCAGTTTTCTGTATCACCTGATCTAGCCCTCCAAAGCATACTTGACATGCTTTAAAAGCAGTCTTCTTTTAAGACTTCTGTGTAGTTTTTATGCTACACTTGTGGATATTGTGGTTTGATTTTTGTTTTTTACCAATTTGATGAGAAATTACTCCCCCCTCAATGTCCTGGGAAGTTTAACTAGTGGTTGACCCATCCCATAGAAACATTTTATGTTTTTCATGGCCCTTTAAGGGCCACTGATTAACGTGAATGCCTTATCATTCATTGGAATAGAAAACTGGGAGGGTTTACTTTTAATTATAAAAGTCAGTGTATGTCAAATACATTAATAAAAGAAAACTGGCTTAGCTTCATTTTTCCTACTTTCTTATTTTTCTTAGACTTGCTATTACTACCTCAAATAAATACCCAGTTTAGAGATGTGGAAAAAAATACGGCAATTGGAATCAGGGAGGCCCAGGTTCTAGTTCAGATTCTACTTTTTCCCAAGACTTTGGAAAAGCCACTTTCTAAAGTTGCTTTCTGTGCTGTGTGTCTGTAAAATGAGAAAAATGAGTTATTATTAGATTCTTAGTAAGTTGCAACTGGTATTGTTGCCTAGGTTGCCTTTTGAATTATGTAAATATAATCTGCCTCCATTGCATGTTTAAGACAATTTATATGTGTTTAGAAAAGAAGGGAATTCTAGTTCATTAACTGCAAGGTTTTAGAGTGAACTAGAATTTGAAGAATGACAAAACTTTAAGAGGTTGCCAAAAAATACAGGTGTACTTCTTCAAAAGCAAGTCTCAGATTGAGTCATACATCAAATGTAAGCAATAACAGACTTGACTCCTCTGGGGAATTTCGGCAGAGTATTCATTTATACAATACTTGAAAATTCCAAGTATTTACAAAGGTAGCTTATTTAATATAGTGTGAAACTCATTACATCATATCCTTGAATAATGTCATAATATCGATGAGGGAAAAAAATTGATCCCTGGCCAGGGCCACTGTCAATCTGGAATTTTCATATTCTCCCTGTGTCTGTGTAGTACTGTGGTTTCCTCCCACATCCCAAAGATGTACACTTTAGGTGAATCAGCGTCTGCATGGCCCCAGTCTTAGTGAGTGTGGGGTATGTGTGTGAGTGCGCCCTCCAGTGGAATGACATCTGTTTCAAGGTGGGCTTCAGTTTTGGCCCCGAGCTGCTGGAATGGGCCCTAGCCACCTGTAATTCTGAACTGGAATTAATGCGTAAATGTTTTTATTCATCTTTCTTAAATGTATGTATAGCTTACATTTATTTCAATGTCTTTTTTTTTCAAAAAACTGTTTGTATATTGCATATGTAAATAGAATACAAAAGTAACATTTTATAAAACTTTCTAGAGAGACAAATTCCACACAAGTGGTAAGGGCAACCTCGTGTCTCTAGATTTGTTCTGTTTCATAAATTGGATGTTAATGAATCCTATGTAAATCAATTTTTGTAAATAAAGTGTAATTGTTGGATTTTTCTCATCTTAGATTTTTGCAATTTTATCAGATTTACAACAGTTTCTGATATCTGTTCACTCTGATTCTGAAACTAAATTATATTATTGAATTTCGTATACAGTATTAAAATAGGTGGTGGTTTACCAAGATTAAACTTTAAAGCATATTTGAAAGTTGTCTATCTATAAATAAGACAAATTGTCTACAGAATTAGCTCTATATAGCCAGTGATGTGTAAACCTCTTGGCTTTAAGTGCTACAACAACTTAGAATGCATTAAGAAAACTGTCACACAATCTGAAACTGCGTTAAAAAAATTCCTTTTTTTTTTTTTTTTCTTTTACTGGTTTCTTGTCTCTCAGGGTCACAGTTCTCATGGGCTTCCCCCACCCTACCCCACCAAGTTTCCTTCGTTGACATTTCTGTTCTTTCCTTGACAAATTCTGCCATGGCTTGTGGGGAGACCACCTGATTAACCAATACGGAACTGGGAATGACTGACAATTCTTAGCTAGTTCTATAAATTTTGTTACTTTGTTTTTCTTAGCCCCAGTTAATCTCAAATAGATAGAAATTTAGAACATTATTGAGGGGATTATAATGGGATTAATCCCTTTTGCCTCTCCCGTAATGTATTCAGCTGTTTCATTTCTTTTTGTTCATATGCGATTTGTTTTCAAAGTAAAAAATCAGAATATTTATTTAGTGTTTACTTTGGCTTAAAAATATTCAATTTATTAAAGCTTCAAAATAATAACTGTAGTTCAGACTTTTAGTTTCATCTACAAATCTTAAAAATCTATTTGTAAATCTAGCAAATTTCAACACTTTTAGAGGGGAATCTTACAAATTAAATTCTCTTATGTGTATTAATGTATATTTATAAATATGCCTTATAAATATATAATAAACTATATATTTTGTTTCTTTTTAAAACACTTGAATTGTCTAGCAAGATTTGTACCATTTTATGAGCAGGTATTTCTGCCAAAGCATGATATATGCATTGTGTAAACACCTTCATTCTACACAATTGCAAACTAAAAACAAAGCTTATGGAAAAATCATTGGAACAGATCACTTAAGACTTCCTATAACGTTGAACTAGAGGAGTCACAAATAATAATCTTAATAAAAGTTAGAAGATACTAAGTTTTTTCTTTTCCATGTAGTTTCACAAAGACAACTGCAAGTTATAAATATTTTTTATTCTTTTTTTTTTTTATTATACTTTAAGTTCTAGGGTACATATGCATAACGTGCAGGTTTGTTACATATGTATACCTGTGCCATGTTGGTGTGCTGCACCCATCAACTCGTCAGCACCCATCAGTTCATCATTTATATCAGGTATAACTCCCCAATGCAATCCCTCCCCCCTCCCCCCTCCCCATGATAGGCCCCAGTGTGTGATGTTCCCCTTCCCGAGTCCAAGTGAACTCATTGTTCAGTACCCACCTATGAGTGAGAACATGCGGTGTTTGGTTTTCTCTTCTTGTGATAGTTTGCTAAGAATGATGGTTTTCAGCTGCATCCATGTCCGTACAAAGGACGCAAACTCATCCTTTTTTATGGCTGCATAGTATTCCATGGTGTATATGTGCCACATTTTCTTAATCCAGTCTGTCACTGATGGACATTTGGGTTGATTCCAAGTCTTTGCTATTGTGAATAGTGCCGCAATAAACATACGTGTGCATGTGTCTTTGTAGTAGAATAATTTGTAATCCTTTGGGTATATACCCAGTAGTGGGATGGCTGGGTCATATGGTACATCTAGTTCTAGATCCTTGAGGAATTGCCATACTGTTTTCCATAATGGTTGAACTAGTTTACAATCCCACCAGCAGTGTAAAAGTGTTCCTATTTCTCCACATCCTCTCCAACACCTGTTGTTTCCTGATTTTTTAATGATTGCCATTCTAACTGGTGTGAGATGGTATCTCATTTTGATTTGCATTTCTCTGATGGCGAGTGATGATGAGCATTTTTTCATGTGTCTGTTGGCTGTATGAATGTCTTCTTTTGAGAAATGTCTGTTCATATCCTTTCCCCACTTTTTGATGGGGTTGTTTGTTTTTTTCTTGTATATTTGTTTGAGTTCTTTGTAGATTCTGGAAATTAGCCCTTTGTCAGATGAGTAGATTGCAAAAATTTTCTCCCATTCTGTAGGTTGCCTGTTCGCTCTGATGGTAGTTTCTTTTGCTGTGCAGAAGCTCTTTAGTTTAATTAGATCCCATTTGTCAATGTTGGCTTTTGCTGCCGTTGCTTTTGGTGTTTTAGACATGAAGTCCTTGCCCATGCCTATGTCCTGAATGGTACTACCTAGATTTTCTTCTAGGGTTTTTATGGTATTAGGTCTAACATTTAAGTCTCTAATCCATCTTGAATTAATCTTCGTATAAGGAGTAAGGAAAGGATCCAGTTTCAGCTTTCTACTTATGGCTAGCCAATTTTCCCAGCACCATTTATTAAATAGGGAATCCTTTCCCCATTTCTTGTTTCTCTCAGGTTTGTCAAAGATCAGATGGCTGTAGATGTGTGGTATTATTTCTGAGGACTCTGTTCTGTTCCATTGGTCTATATCTCTGTTTTGGTACCAGTACCATGCTGTTTTGGTTACTGTAGCCTTGTAGTATAGTTTGAAGTCAGGTAGCGTGATGCCTCCAGCTTTGTTCTTTTGACTTAGGATTGTCTTGGCAATGCGGGATCTTTTTTGGTTCCATATGAACTTTAAAGCAGTTTTTTCCAATTCTGTGAAGAAACTCATTGGTAGCTTGATAGGGATGGCATTGAATCTATAAATGACCTTGGGCAGTATGGCCATTTTCACGATATTGATTCTTCCTATCCATGAGCATGGTATGTTCTTCCATTTGTTTGTGTCCTCTTTTATTTCACTGAGCAGTGGCTTGTAGTTCTCCTTGAAGAGGTCCTTTACATCCCTTGTAAGTTGGATTCCTAGGTATTTTATTCTCTTTGAAGCAATTGTGAATGGAAGTTCATTCCTGATTTGGCTCTCTGCTTGTCTGTTACTGGTGTTTAAGAATGCTTGTGATTTTTGCACATTAATTTTATATCCTGAGACTTTGGTGAAGTTGCTTATCAGCTTAAGAAGGTTTTGGGCTGAGACGATGGGGTTTTCTAAGTATACAATCACGTCATCTGCAAACAGGGACAATTTGACTTCTTCTTTTCCTAACTGAATACCCTTGATTTCTTTCTCTTGCCTGATTGCCCTAGCCAGAACTTCCAACACTATGTTGAATAGGAGTGGTGAGAGAGGGCATCCCTGTCTTGTGCCAGTTTTCAAAGGGAATTTTTCCAGTCTTTGCCCATTCAGTATGATATTGGCTGTGGGTTTGTCATAAATAGCTCTTATTATTTTGAGGTACGTTCCATCAATACCGAATTTACTGAGCGTTTTTAGCATGAAGGGCTGTTGAATTTTGTCAAAAGCCTTTTCTGCATCTATTGAGATAATCATGTGGTTCTTGTCTTTGGTTCTGTTGATATGCTGGATTACGTTGATTGATTTGCGAATGTTGAACCAGCCTTGCATCCCAGGGATGAAGCCCACTTGATCATGGTGGATAAGCTTTTTGATGTGCTGCTGAATCCGGTTTGCCAGTATTTTATTGAGGATTTTTGCATCGATGTTCATCAGGGAGATTGGTCTAAAATTCTCTTTTTTTGTTGTGTCTCTGCCAGGCTTTGGTATCAGGATGATGCTGGCCTCATAAAATGAGTTAGGGAGGATTCCCTCTTTTTCTATTGATTGGAATAGTTTCAGAAGGAATGGTACCAGCTCCTCCTTGTACCTCTGGTAGAATTCAGCTGTGAATCCATCTGGTCCTGGGCTTTTTTTGGTGGGCAGGCTATTAATTGTTGCCTCAATTTCAGAGGCTGCTATTGGTCTATTCAGGGATTCAACTTCTTCCTGGTTTAGTCTTGGGAGAGTGTAAGTGTCCAGGAAATTATCCATTTCTTCTAGATTTTCTAGTTGATTTGCGTAGAGGTGTTTATAGTATTCTCTGATGGTAGTTTGTATTTCTGTGGGGTCGGTGGTGATATCCCCTTTATCATTTTTTATTGCGTCTATTTGATTCCTCTCTCTTTTCTTCTTTATTAATCTTGCTAGCGGTCTGTCAATTTTGTTGATCTTTTCAAAAAACCAACTCCTGGATTCATTGATTTTTTGGAGGGTTTTTTGTGTCTCTATCTCCTTCAGTTCTGCTCTGATCTTAGTTATTTCTTGCCTTCTGCTAGCTTTTGAATGTGTTTGCTCTTGCCTCTCTAGTTCGTTTAATTGTGATGTTAGAGTGTCAATTTTAGATCTTTCCTGCTTTCTCTTGTGGGCACTTAGTGCTATAAATTTCCCTCTCCACACTGCTTTAAATGTGTCCCAGAGATTCTGGTATGTTGTATCTTTGTTCTCATTGGTTTCAAAGAACATCTTTATTTCTGCCTTCATTTCGTTATGCACCCAGTAGTCATTCAGGAGCAGGTTGTTCAGTTTCCATGTAGTTGAGCGGTTTTGATTGAGTTTCTTAGTCCTGAGTTCTAGTTTGATTGCACTGTGGTCTGAGAGAGAGTTTGTTATAATTTCTGTTCTTTTACATTTGCTGAGGAGTGCTTTACTTCCAATTATGTGGTCAATTTTGGAATAAGTGTGATGTGCTGAGAAGAATATATATTCTGTTGACTTGGGGTGGAGAGTTCTATAGATGTCTATTAGGTCCACTTGGTGCAGATATGAGTTCAATTCCTGGATATCCTTGTTAACTTTCTGTCTCGTTGATCTGTCTAATGTTGACAGTGGGGTGTTGAAGTCTCCCATTACTATTGTATGGGAGTCTAAGTCTCTTTGTAAGTCTCTAAGGACTTGCTTTATGAATCTGGGTGCTCCTGTATTGGGTGCATATATATTTAGGATAGTTAGCTCTTCCTGTTGAATTGATCCCTTTACCATTATGTAATGGCCTTCTTTGTCTCTTTTGATCTTTGATGGTTTAAAGTCTGTTTTATCAGAGACTAGGATTGCAACCCCTGCTTTTTTTTGTTCTCCATTTGCTTGGTAGATCTTCCTCCATCCTTTTATTTTGAGCCTATGTATGTCTCTGCATGTGAGATGGGTCTCCTGAAGACAGCAGACTGATGGGTCTTGACTCTTTATCCAGTTTGCCAGTCTGTGTCTTTTAATTGGAGCATTTAGTCCATTTACTTTTAAGGTTAATATTGTTATGTGTGAAGTTGATCCTGCCATTATGATATTAACTGGTTATTTTGCTCATTAGTTGATGCAGTTTCTTCCTAGCCTCGATGGTCTTTACATTTTGGCATGTTTTTGCAATGGCTGGTACCGGTTGTTCCTTTCCATGTTTAGGGCTTCCTTCAGGGTCTCTTGTAAGGCAGGCCTGGTGGTGACAAAATCTCTAAGCATTTGCTTATCTGTAAAGGATTTTATTTCTCCTTCACTTATGAAACTTAGTTTGGCTGGATATGAAATTCTGGGTTTAAAATTCTTTTCTTTAAGAATGTTGAATATTGGCCCCCACTCTCTTCTGGCTTGTAGAGTTTCTGCCGAGAGGTCTGCTGTCAGTCTGATGGGCTTCCCTTTGTGGGTAACCCGACCTTTCTCTCTGGCTGCCCTTAAGATTTTTTCCTTCATTTCAACTTTGGTGAATCTGGCAATTATGTGTCTTGGAGTTGCTCTTCTGGAGGAGTATCTTTGTGGCGTTCTCTGTATTTCCTGAATTTGAATGTTGGCCTGCCCTGCTAGGTTGGGGAAGTTCTCCTGGATGATATCCTGAAGAGTGTTTTCCAATTTGGTTCCATTTTCCCCCTCACTTTCAGGCACCCCAATCAGACGTAGATTTGGTCTTTTGACATAATCCCATACTTCTTGCAGGCTTTGTTCATTTCTTTTTCTTCTTTTTTCTTTTGGTTTCTCTTCTCGCTTCATTTCATTCATTTGATCCTCCATCGCTGATACTCTTTCTTCCAGTTGATCGAGTCGGTTACTGAAGCTTGTGCATTTGTCACGTATTTCTCGTGTCATGGTTTTCATCTCTGTCATTTTGTTTATGACCTTCTCTGCATTAATTAGTCTAGCTGTCAATTCTTCCACTCTTTTTTCAAGATTTTTAGTTTCTTTGCGCTGGGTACGTAATTCCTCCTTTAGCTCTGAGAGGTTTGATGTACTGAAGCCTTCTTCTCTCATCTCGTCAACGTCATTCTCTGACCAACTTTGATCCGTTGCTGGCGATGGGCTGTGCTCCTTTGCAGGGGGAGATGCGCTCTTAGTTTTTGAATTTCCAGCTTTTCTGCCCTGCTTTTTCCCCATCTTTGTGGTTTTATCTGCCTCTGGTCTTTGATGATGGTGACGTACTGATGGGCTTTTGGTATAGGTGTCCTTCCTCTTTGATAGTTTTCCTTCTGACAGTCAGGATCCTCAGGTATAGGTCTGTTGGAGATTGCTTGAGGTCCACTCCAGACCCTGTTTGTCTGGGTATCAGCAGCGGAGTTTGCAGAAGATAGAATATTGCTGAACAGCGAGTGCACCTGTCTGATTCTTGCTTTGGAATCTTCCTCTCAGGGGTGTACTCCACCCTGTGACGGTGTGGGGTGTCAGACTGCCCCTAGTGGGGGATGTCTCCCAGTTAGGCTACTCAGGGGTCAGGGACCCACTTGAGCAGGCAGCCTGCCCCTTCTCAGATCTCAACCTCCGTGTTGGGAGATCCACTGCTGTCTTCAAAGCTGTCAGACAGAGTCGTTCGCGTCTGCACAGGCCTCTACTGCTTCCCCTGTTATTTTTTAGTTGTGCCCTGTCCCCAGAGGCGGAGTCTACAGAGACAGGCAGGTTTCCTTGAGCTGCTGTGAGCTCCTCCCAGTTCGAGCTTCCCAGCAGCTTTGTTAACCTACTTAAGCCTCAGCGATGGCGGGCGCCCCTCCCCCAGCCTCACTGCTGCCTTGTGGTTAGATTGCCACAGACTGCTGTGTTAGCAAGGAGGGAGCTCCGTGGGCGTGGGACCCTCCCGGCCAGGTATGGGATATATTCTACTGGTGTGCCCGTTTGCTTACAGCGCAGTATTGGGGTGGGAGTTACCCGATTTTCCAGGTGTTGTGCGTCTCAGTTCCCCTGGCTAGGAAGAGGGACTCCCTTCCCACTTGCGCTTCCCTGGTGAGGCGATGCCTCGCCCTGCTTCAGCTCTCGCTGGTCGGGCTGCAGCAGCTGACCAGCACCGATTGTCTGGCACTCCCGAGTGAGATGACCCCAGTACCTCAATTGAAAATGCAGAAATCACCGGTCTTCTGTGTCGCTTGTGCTGGGAGATGGAGACTGGAGCTGTTCCTGTTCGCCATCTTGCTCCACCCGAATCAATATTTTTTTTTTCAAATAAGTTTAATTTCCTACTGCTTCCCTACTCTTCACATTCTTTTCCCCAGTTAGCCTACCTAACTTTTAGTTTAGATTCTTCTCAGAATCATATGGTCAAAGTCTGGTGTTTAATTTCCCATCATGTTTCTTCTCAAAATGTATCAAAACTCCCACTGTGACTTAAATTGGCTGCGTTCTATTTCATTAGTGCAAGTAAACAATAACTTGTTATACTCCATCTGTGGTATAACTATGGTATAGTTGGCTCTTCTGTTTGAGACCTATAGAAAAGTTCTGAATGTTTTTATTCTTTTCATGAGTGGATGTGTACATAGCACTCCTGATGGAGATATTTATCCTTTTTATGGGCATCTGTATTTAATCCTTTGCAGTATATTGATTTAAATGCAAAGTGTTTGGGTGGGGTGAGGTGGCTCATGCCTGTAACCTTAGCACTTTGGGAGGCCCAAGGCAGGTGGATCACTTGAGGTCGGGAGTTCAAGACCAGCCCGGCCAACATGGCAGAACCCCGTCTCTACTAAAAATACAAAAATTAGCCAGTGTGGTAATCCCAGCTCCTCAGGAGGCTGAAGCAAACTGCTTGAACCAGGAGGTGGACATTTCAGTGCGCCGAGATTGCGCCACTGCACTCCAGCCTGGGTTACAGAGCAAGACTCCATTTAAAAAAAAAAGTTCAGTTACATTTTCTCTGGAAAATTCAGGGGTTTTTTTGTATCCATCTTCCTTACCTTGTATACTTTAACTTAACTTTTGCTCTGTATAATTCGTACCGTAACATTGGTATGAATATGGTAGGTAATGCATGTCAAATCTGTTATCTGTTTTTGCACACAATCTATGCTTTTCATAAGAAAACCAAGGTAATTAAGATATTGAAGCTGGTTAGTTTCTTAAGCACATGACTGGAATCAAAAGTACACTGAGTAACTATTAACATTTAATACACTCAAAATGTCAGAAAACACAGGCGCATACATCCCACTTATACAGGGATCCACGTATTAAGCATCATCAATTGCCTGGAATAGCTAAGATTCAGGAAATAAGGCCTCAAAGGGGACACTGAGCAGCCAAAATGGATGTATTCATCCCATTGATGAGGTGTTCCTCATCTTTTACTCATTCAAGACATTTGTTTGTTTGGGGCTATATACAAGGCAATAGTGTGAATTAGAGTTGATTTTTTCCCAGTCTGAAGCTCATAGTTTATTAAGGGGACAAAAGCTAAATTCAGATAATATCAAATACACTGTAAAAGTGACGTGTACTATAAAGGAGCTACAGATAAAGAGCTTTTCGGAGGCAGTTGAGAAGGGAAACATACTTTCAGTGTATTGTATTGTAAAGAGAGTAGCATCTGAACTGAGTCATGAGGTATATTAGTCTATTCTCACACTGGTATAAATAAATGCCTAAGACTGGGTAATTTATAAAGAAAAGAGGTTTAATTGGTTCACGGTTCTGCAGACTGCACAGAAAGAATGGCTGGGGAGGCCTCAGGAAACTTACAGTCATGACAGAAGGAGAAGGGGAAGCAGGCACCTCTTACATGGCCAGAGCAGGAAGCTGGGGAGAGGTGCTACAAACTTTTGTTTTTTTGTTTGTTTTTGTTTGTTTGAGACAGAGTCTCACTCTGTTGCCAGGTTGGAGTGCAGTGGCGCCATCTCGGCTCACCGCAAGCTCCGCCTCCCAGGTTCAAGCAATTCTCCTGCCTCAGCCTCCCAAGTAGCTGGGACTATAGGCACACACTGCCTTGCCCAGCTAATTTTTTTTTTTGTATTTTAGTGGAGACGGACTTTCACCATGTTGCCCTGGCTGGTCTCGACCTCCTGAGCTCAGGCAGTCCACCCACCTCGGCCTCGCAAAGTGCTAGGATTACAGGCGTGAGCCACTGCATGCAGTTGTGCTACACCCTTTTAAACAACTAGATCTCATGATAACTTACTATCACAAGAACAGCACCAAAGAGGAAATCACCCTCATGATCCAGTCACCTCCCACCAGGCCCCACCTCCAACATTGGGGATTACAATTTGACATAAGATTTGCACAGGGACACAGACCCAAACCATATAATTCCACCCTTGTCCCTTCCCCAAATCTCACGTCTTTCTCACATTTAAAATAAAATCATGCCTTCACAAGAATCCCCCAAAGTCGGAACCCGTTCCAGCATTAACTCAAAAGTCCGAAGTCTCATATGAGACAAAACTAGTCCCTTCTGCCTATGAGCCTGTAAAATCAAAAAAACAAGTTAATAACTTCCAAGATACAATGGGAATGTAGACATTGGGTAACACTCCCGTTCCAAAAGGGAGAAATCAGCCAAAAGAAAGGGGCTGTAAGCCCCGTGCAGATCTGAAATGCAGCAGGGCAGTCATTAAATCTTAAAGCTCCAAAATAACCTCCTTTGACTCCATGTCTTACGTAGCATTAAGTACATTTACAATGTTTTGTACAACTATCACAATTATCTAGTTCCAGAACTTTTACATCACTCCAAGCAGAAACCATGGATTCATTAAGAAGTCATTCCCTGTTCTCTACTGCTCTCAACCCCTAGAACCATACATTTGTTTCCTGTCTCTCTCTGGGTTTGCCTATTCAGGATACACCGTATAAATAGAATAATACAGCCTGTACCTTTTATGTCTTATTTAATTTCTGAATACTTTGTATAAATGGAATCACACACTGTGTACTTTTTGTGTCTTAATGTAATGTTTTCAAGGTTAATTCATGTTTTAGCATGTATCAGTACGTCATTTCTTTTATGGCTGAATAATGTTTTGTTATGTGGATTTACCACAGGGTGTTTATCCATTTAATCAGGTGATGGACATTGAGGTTTTTTTCACTTTTTGACTATTGTGAACAGTCCTGCTGTGACTAGGAGTGTTCATAGCAATTGTTCATGTACAATTCGTATTTAAACACCTGTTTTCAATTCTTTTTGGGTATATACCGGGAAGTAGAATTGCTAGGTTACATGGTAATTCTGTGTTAAACTTTTTGAAAAACTGCCAGACTATTTTCCCACAAGTCATTCATGATGGTTCTGGTTTCTCTACATCCTCATCAACACTTGTTATTTTCTGTTTTTTTATTATATTAGGGTCATCCCAGTGAATGTGAAATAGTATCTCATTATGGTTTTCATTTGTATTTCGCTAATGATTAATGACATTGAACATACTTTCATTTGCTCTTTGGCCATTTGTGTATCTTCTCTAGATAAATATCTATTCAAGTCTTCTTCCCACTTTTTTTTTTCTTTTTTTTTTTTTTAGAGAAAGGTTCTTGCTCTGTCATCCAGGCAGTGGCACAGTCATAGCTCACTGCATCCTTGATTTCCTGGCCTCAAGCAATCCTCTCACCTGAGTCTCCAGAGTAGCTGGGACTACAGGCATGCACCCCTACACCTGGCTAAGTTTTAAATTTTTTGTAAAGATGAGATCTCACTATGTTGCTCAAGCTAGTCTTAAACTCCTGGGTTCAAGCAGTTCTCCTGTCTTGGCCCCCCAAAGTGCTAGAATAACAAGTATGAGCCACCGTGCCCCACCTCTCCCTTCTTTTTAATTGGGTTGTTTATCTTTGTCTGAGTTGTAAGTCGTCTTTATATATTCTGGTTACTAGATCCTTCTAAGATACATGATTTTCATATTTTTTCATATTTTTTTTTCTCATTCTCCGGGCTTTTTACTTTCTTGGTAGTATATTTTGCACAAAAAAGTTTAATCTTGATGACGTCATATAGTTCCTTATAGTTTTCTGATATCTAGAAAACAATTGCCAAATGGAAGGCCATGACAATTTACCCGTATATTTTCTTCTATTTTGTAAGAATAGTTTCAGCTCTTATATTTAGAGTTTTGATTCATTTTGAATTATTTTTTACTTATGGTGTAAGATAAGGATCCAACTTAATTATTTCGTAAATGGCTATTCAATTGTCTTAGTACCATTTGTTAGAGAGAATGTTGTTTCCCCTGTTGAGTACACTTGGCACCCTTGCCAATAATCAATTGACCGTAGGTGTATAAGTTTTTTATTAGGCTCTTAATTCTATTCCATTGATCTTTATGTCTGCCCTTGTATCATTATCACACTGCATTGGATATTGTAGCT
The DNA here is from genome assembly GCF_002776525.5 of Piliocolobus tephrosceles. Taxonomy (NCBI): domain Eukaryota; kingdom Metazoa; phylum Chordata; class Mammalia; order Primates; family Cercopithecidae; genus Piliocolobus; species Piliocolobus tephrosceles. Next base: position 76,629,845 of record NC_045447.1, on the reverse strand, counting down.
TTGCAGTAAGTTTTGCGATCAGGAAATGTGAGTTCTCCAACTTCGTTCTTCTTTTCAAGATTATTTTGGCTCTTCAGGGTTCCTTGCCTTTCCATATGAATTTTAGGATCAGCTTTCCCATTTCTTTCTTTTTTTTTTTTTTTTTAAAGAACATTGGGATTTTGGTAGAAATTGCATTTAATCTATACCTTTTACAATATTAAATATTCCATTCATGAACATAATATACCTTTCCAATTTCTTAGTTCTCCCTTAATTTATTTACGCATACAACTCTTACTCATCCTTGGGTCAGTTTATTCCCAAGTATTTTATTCTTTTTGATGCTATTGTAAATGGAGTTGTTTTCTGAAATTTTTATTGCTAGTGTAGAGAAATATATATGATTTCTGTGTTGATCATATACTACAACTTTGATAAATTTATTAGCTCTAATAACTCTTCTGTGGATTCTTTAGAATTTTATATATATACTATAGTATTATGACATCTTTGAATAAAGAGAGTCCCATTTTTTCCGTTTGTGTTGGATGACTTTTCTTTTTCTTACCTGATTGCTGTCTAGAATGCCCAGTATTATGTTGACTGGAAGTAGTGAGAGCAGCATTCTTGTCTCATGCCTGATCATAGAGGGAAAACTTTCAGTCAGTAAACAGTTCATTTACTGTTGAGTAAGATGTTAGCTGTGCACTTTTTCATATATGTCCTTTATCATTTTGAAAAAGCTCCCTTCCTTTCCTAGTTTATTGAGTGTTTTTATCTTAAAAGATTATTACTATTTCTTCAGATGTTTTTTCTGCATGAATTGAAATCATTCTGGGATTTTTCCCCTTTATTCTATTAATGTGATTACATTGTATTACATTCATTTTCATGTGTTGAACCACCATTGTATTCTTGGGCTAAGCCCACTTGGTCATGGTGGATAATCCTTTTAATATGCTACTGGATCCAGTCTACTAATATTTTGTTAAGGATTTTTTTTCCATCTATGTTCATAAGGTATATTGAGCCATGGTTTCCTTTTCTTGCAGTGTCTTTGTCTGACTTTGGTATCGGGGTAATGCCGGCCTCATAGAATGAATTAGAAGTCCAGGGATGGTGGCTCATGCCTATAATCCCAGCATTTTGGGAGGCTAAGGTGGGCAGATCACGAGGTCAGGAGATGTAGACCATCCTGACCAACATGGCGAAACTCCATCTAAAAATAAAAAAATTAACTGGTCGTGGTGGGCACGTGCCTGTAATCCCAGGTATTCGGGAGGCTGAGGCAGGACAATTGCTTCAACCAGGGAGTCAGAGGTTGCAGTGAACTGAGATTGCGCCACTCCACTCCAGCCTGGTGACAGAGCAAGACTCTGTCTAAAAAGAAAAAAAGAAAAAGAAGAAGGAATGAATTAGAAAGTGTTCCCTCTTCTTACCTGTTTTTTTTTTTTTTAAATAACATCTTGAGAAGGATGAATGTTCATTCTTATTTAAATATTGTATAAGTCACTAAGCCACCTGGTTTTGGGCTCTTCTTTATTGGGAGGTTTTTGATTACTGACTCAATTTTGTTACTTGTTACAGGTCTATTCATATGTTTTATTTCCTCTTGAGTCAGTTGGGAAATGTGTGTGTTTCTAGGAATTTGTCCATTTAACATAGGTTATCTAACTTGTTAGCATTCAGTTGTTTACAGTATTCTCTTATAAGCCATACTGTTTTTTTGTATGGTCAGTAATAATATTCTCACTTTCATTTCAGACTTTTAGAGTCTTCTCTCTTTTTCCTTAGGTTTTTCAATTGTATTGATGTTTTCAAACAACCAACTCTTTAATTGATTTTTCTCCATTATTTTTCTATTCTCAATTTCATGTACAGCCACTCTAATTTTTATCACATCCATCCTTCTGCCAGCTCTTTTACTAGTTCCATAAGGTATAAAGTTAGGTTATTGATTTGAAATCTTTTTTTTTAATGTGGGCATTTTAGCTATAAATTGCCCTCGGAGGACTTCATTCACTGTATCCTATAATGTTGCATTTGTATTTTCATTAGTTTCAGAGTATTTCCTAATTTCCCTTTTGGTTCTTCTTCGAGTAATTGATTGTTTTAGAGTGTATTTTGGATTTCCACATATTTGTGATTTTTCTAGTTTTACTGATTTTTAGTTATATTCCATTTGGTTAGAGAAGATACTTTATATGCTTTCAGTCTTTTAAAATTTATTAAGACTTTTTTGTGGTTTAATACCCATTCTGTCTTGGAGAATGTTCCATGTGCATTTGAGAATAATATGTATTCTGCTGTTGGGTGGCATATTTAGTATGTGTCTTAGGTCTAAGTGGTTTATATAGTGTTACTTAAATTCTCTATTTCCTTATTTTCTGCCCAGTTCTATCCATTATTGAAAGTGGGGTATTGAAGTCTCTAACATTATTACAGATCTATTTCCACCTTCAGTTTTGTGTTCTGTCTTCATATATTAATATTTTGTGGATCTGATGTTATATTTGTATCTATTTATAGGTGTGGTATCTTCTTGCTAGATTGACTGTTTTATCATTATAAAAATCCTTCTTTGTCTCTTGTGATAGTTCTTAAAGTCTTTTGGTTTTTTTGTTTGTTTGTGTATTTGTTTGTTTCTGATTTTACCATAGCCACCCTGTCTTGGTTACTATTTGCATGGAATATATTTTTCCTTCCTTCCACTTTCAGCTTGTTTCCTTGAATCTAAAGTAATTCTCTTGTAGACAACTTATAAATGGACTCATTTGGTTTCTTAGAATCCATTCTGACAATGCTTGCCTTTTAATGAATGCATTTAATCCATTTACATTTAAAGTACTTACTGATAAAGGATTTCTGCCATTTTGCTATTTGTTTTCTATTATGTCTGTATCTTTTTTGTTCCTGGGTTCCTCCACTACTGCCTTTTTGTTGTTGTTGTTTGTTTGATTTTTTTGCATTGTACCATTGTACCATTTTGACTCCTTTCTTATTTCCTTTTTTGTACATGTTTTCGTTATTAATGGTTACCTTGGGGATTAAACTAACATCTTGCATGTACAACAGCCTAGTTTGAAGTAATACCAACTTAGCTTCAATAATATCTCAAAACTATGTTCCTGTACATCTCCCTCCCTCCCTTTTTATGTTGTTATCACAAATTACATCTTTATACATTGTATGACTGTTAATATAGACATATAATTGCTGTTTTGTGCACTTGTCTTTTGAGTCATATAGGGGGGAAAAGGCAGATTTCTGAAACAAAAATATAATACTGCTGGCTTTTATATTTACCTGTGTAATTACTTTTATCAGTGTTTTTTATTTTCTCACATGGCTTTGAGTTATTGCCTCTTGTCTTTTCAGGCTGAAGAACTTCCTTTAGCATTTCTTGTAGTTCAGGTCTACTTGTGACAAATTCCCTCAACTTTTTGTTTATCTGGAAATTCGGTAATTTCTTTTTTGTTTTTGAAGGATAATTTTTCTAGATATTTCAGCACTTGAAATATGTCAACCCACTGTTTTCTGGCCTCCATGGTTTCCTATGAAAAGTTGGCTGTCAGTCTTACTTGGGATCTCTTGTATGTGAAGAGTCACATACATCTCTTGCTGCTTTCAAGATTCTCTTTGTTTTTTGACAGTTTGAACATAATGTGTCTCTCTGTGCAACTTTTAAAATTTATCCTACTTGGAGTTTCTTGGATGAAAGACTCTTGTTTTTCTCAAATTTGGAAAGTTTGTAACCATTATTTCTTCATATATTCTCTTTTCTCTCTCCTTGCCTTTGGACTTCCATCATACAGACAGGCATTGTTATTTATGATGTTGTTCCCTTAAGTCTTTAAACTGTGTCTATTTTTTTTCATTCTTTTTTCCTATTTCTCAGATTGCATAGTTACTGAAATCACTCATGTAGAATAGTCACAAACTGTTAATTTGTTGAGTTTTACAGGACAAAAATCTAACAATTGTCAGTTACTATATTAGTCAGTATAGGTTAAATCTCCGCAGTAGAGGATTAAAAACAGAACATGTACCAAGTGTTGGCTCTTAAATTTTCTGTTCAGAAGTGACACAAATCACTTCCCCTCGTATTTTATAGGCCAAAGTAAATCATGTGGCCACACCTGATTTTAAGAAGGCAAGAAACTGCAGTTCTGCTGTCTGTCCAGATATGAAAAACATTAACATTTACAATGTGTGTTCCCTTCCCTACCCCATCCCCAATCCATTCTTTAGCATTTGTTCCATTATTTCTATGTGCAGACAGAGGTTATTTTGTTAGTCTCTTTAACTCTATAATTTTCAGTTGCTTAGAGCCTTAAATATTAGAGCTTGATTATCAGCTCCCTTACTTTCTTAGCTTTGTGACCAAGAGCACAGTTCTCAATATTTGTTAAGTTTCAGTTTTCTCTCTGGAAAAGTGGAGATAATTCCTGTCTCAAAAGATTACAAATGATCGGTTGAGATAATGTGTATAGAATGTTTTGTACACTGTTTCATACATAGTAAATACTCTATTCCTGTTCTCCTGGCATTCAGTGCGCTCATAATATGGCTTCATCTTCTTCTTCTAGCCTCATCTTCTGTGACTCTCTTTCAATCATCTGATGCTGTACCTTATCAAATTATAGTTGAACTCTAAAATATTTTTATCAGAAAGTCAGAATTTTTTTGCTACTATAATTTTTTAAAGTTTGCTCTATTTTAGTATGTTTGGAAGACAGGATGGAAACTTTCCTGCCAGATGTAGCTCTAATTTTATAATGGAAGTCATGAAGAAATTAGGATTTACTTAAATTTGCTTTAAAGTTCTTACAATACTTGTAATAAATGAGGTATTCATATAAAGAAAAACACGGTTTCCAGTTTTAAGATAGGTAATGTGGTTTCCATTCTTTCTCTTGATAATCACCAACAGAAAAAAAGTTGAAATAGTATTTCCATCTTTAATCAAAACTAGAGGTGTCTCCAACCCTTGAGCTAAAAATCCAAAGGGAAAGAGTAAATAACTCAGGAAGACCATCAAACTTGAGTGCTTAAGAACCTACAGGAGATTATCGGGGGCGGAGCAAGATGGCCAAATAGGAACAGCTCGTCTCCAACTCCCAGCGCGAGCGACACAGAGGACCGGTGATTTCTACATTTTCAACTGAGGTACTGGGGCCATCTCACTAGGGAGTGACGGACAATCGGTGCTGGTCAGCTGCTGGAGCCCGACCAGCGAGAGCTGAAGCAGGGCGAGGCATCGCCTCACCTGGGAAGTGCAAGGGGGAAGGGAGTCCCTTTTCCTAGCCAGGGGAACTGAGACACACAACACCTGGAAAATCGGGTAACTCCCACCCCAATACTGCGCTTTGAGCAAACGGGCACACCAGGAGATTGTATCCCACACCTGGCTGGGAGGGTCCCACGGCCATGGAGCCTCCCTCCTTGCTAACACAGCAGTCTGTGGCAATCTAACCCCAAGGCAGCAGCGAGGCTGGGGGAGGGGCGCCCGCCATTGCTGAGGCTTAAGTAGGTAAACAAAGCCGCTGGGAAGCTGGAACTGGGTGGAGCTCACAGCAGCTCAAGGAAACCTGCCTGTCTCTGTAGACTCCACCTCTGGGGACAGGGCACAGCTAAACAACAACAACAACAAAAGCAGCAGAGACCTCTGCAGACGCAAAGGACTCTGTCTGACCGCTTTGAGGAGAGCAGTGGATCTCCCAACACGGAGGTTGAGATCTGAGAAGGGACAGATTGCCTGCTCAAGTGCGTCCCTGACCCCTGAGTAGCCTAACTGGGAGACATCCCCGACTAGGGGCAGTCTGACACCCCACACCTCACAGGGTGGAGTACACCCCTGAGAGGAAGCTTCCAAAGAAAGAATCAGACAGGTACACTCACTGTTCAGCAATATTCTATCTTCTGCAACCTCTGCTGCTGATACCCAGGCAAACAGGGTCTGGAGTGGACCTCATGCAATCTACAACAGACCTACAGCTGAGGGTCCTGACTGTTAGAAGGAAAACTATCAAAGAGGAAGGACACCTATACCAAAACCCCATCAATACGTCACCATCATCAAAGACCAGAGGCAGATAAAACCACAAAGATGGGGAAAAAGCAGGGCAGAAAAGCTGGAAATTCAAATAAGAGCACATCTCCCCCTGCAAAGGAGCGCAGCTCATCGCCAGCAACAGATCGAAGCTGGTCAGAGAATGACTTTGACGAGATGAGAGAAGAAGGCTTCAGTCCATCAAACCTCTCAGAGCTAAAGGAGGAATTACGTACTCAACGCAAAGAAGCTAAAAATCTTGAAAAAAGAGTGGAAGAATTGACAGCTAGAATAATTAATGCAGAGAAGGTCATAAACAAAATGACAGAGATGAAAACCATGACACGAGAAATACGTGACAAATGCACAAGCTTCAGTAACCGACTCGATCAACTGGAAGAAAGAGTATCAGCGATGGAGGATCAAATGAATGAAATGAAGCGAGAAGAGAAACCAAAAGAAAAAAGAAGAAAAAGAAATGAACAAAGCCTGCAAGAAGTATGGGATTATGTCAAAAGACCAAATCTACGTCTGATTGGGGTGCCTGAAAGTGAGGGGGAAAATGGAACCAAGTTGGAAAACACTCTTGAGGATATCATCCAGGAGAACTTCCCCAACCTAGTAGGGCAGGCCAACATTCAAATTCAGGAAATACAGAGAACGCCACAAAGATACTCCTCCAGAAGAGCAACTCCAAGACACATAATTGCCAGATTCACCAAAGTTGAAATGAAGGAAAAAATCTTAAGGGCAGCCAGAGAGAAAGGTCGGGTTACCCACAAAGGGAAGCCCATCAGACTGACAGCAGATCTCTCGGCAAAAACTCTACAAGCCAGAAGAGAGTGGGGGCCAATATTCAACGTTCTTAAAGAAAAGAATTTTAAACCCAGAATTTCATATCCAGCCAAACTAAGTTTCATAAGTGAAGGAGAAAGAAAATTCTTTACAGATAAGCAAATGCTTAGAGATTTTGTCACCACCAGGCCTGCCTTACAAGAGACCCTGAAGGAAGCCCTAAACATGGAAAGGAACAACCGGTACCAGCCATTGCAAAAACATGCCAAAATGTAAAGACCATCGAGGCTAGGAAGAAACTGCATCAACTAATGAGCAAAATAACCAGTTAATATCATAATGGCAGGATGAAGTTCACACATAACAATATTAACCTTAAATGTTAATGGACTAAATGCTCCAATTAAAAGACACAGACTGGCAAACTGGATAAAGAGTCAAGACCCATCAGTCTGCTGTCTTCAGGAGACCCATCTCACATGCAGAGACATACATAGGCTCAAAATAAAGGGATGGAGGAAGATCTACCAAGCAAATGGAGAACAAAAAAAAGCAGGGGTTGCAATCCTAGTCTCTGATAAAACAGACTTTAAACCATCAAAGATCAAAAGAGACAAAGAAGGCCATTACATAATGGTAAAGGGATCAATTCAACAGGAAGAGCTAACTATCCTAAATATATATGCACCCAATACAGGAGCACCCAGATTCATAAAGCAAGTCCTTAGAGACTTACAAAGAGACTTAGACTCCCATACAATAGTAATGGGAGACTTCAACACCCCACTGTCAACATTAGACAGATCAACGAGACAGAAAGTTAACAAGGATATCCAGGAATTGAACTCATCTCTGCACCAAGCGGACCTAATAGAAATCTATAGAACTCTCCACCCCAAATCAACGGAATATACATTCTTCTCAGCACCACATCGCATTTATTCCAAAATTGACCACATAATTGGAAGTAAAGCACTCCTCAGCAAATGTAAAAGAACAGAAATTATAACAAACTGTCTCTCAGACCACAGTGCAATCAAACTAGAACTCAGAACTAAGAAACTCAATCAAAACCGCTCAACTACATGGAAACTGAACAACCTGCTCCTGAATGACTACTGGGTGCATAACGAAATGAAGGCAGAAATAAAGATGTTCTTTGAAACCAATGAGAACAAAGATACAACATACCAGAATCTCTGGGACACATTTAAAGCAGTGTGGAGAGGGAAATTTATAGCACTAAGTGCCCACAAGAGAAAGCAGGAAAGATCTAAAATTGACACTCTAACATCACAATTAAACGAACTAGAGAGGCAAGAGCAAACACATTCAAAAGCTAGCAGAAGGCAAGAAATAACTAAGATCAGAGCAGAACTGAAGGAGATAGAGACACAAAAAACCCTCCAAAAAATCAATGAATCCAGGAGTTGGTTCTTTGAAAAGATCAACAAAATTGACAGACCGCTAGCAAGACTAATAAAGAAGAAAAGAGAGGAATCAAATAGACGCAATAAAAAATGATAAAGGGGATATCACCACCGACCCCACAGAAATACAAACTACCATCAGAGAATACTATAAACACCTCTACGCAAATCAACTAGAAAATCTAGAAGAAATGGATAATTTCCTGGACACGTACACTCTTCCAAGACTAAACCAGGAAGAAGTTGAATCCCTGAATAGACCAATAGCAGCCTCTGAAATTGAGGCAACAATTAATAGCCTGCCCACCAAAAAAAGCCCAGGACCAGATGGATTCACAGCTGAATTCTACCAGAGGTACAAGGAGGAGCTGGTACCATTCCTTCTGAAACTATTCCAATCAATAGAAAAAGAGGGAATCCTCCCTAACTCATTTTATGAGGCCAGCATCATCCTGATACCAAAGCCTGGCAGAGACACAACAAAAAAAGAGAATTTTAGACCAATCTCCCTGATGAACATCGATGCAAAAATCCTCAATAAAATACTGGCAAACCGGATTCAGCAGCACATCAAAAAGCTTATCCACCATGATCAAGTGGGCTTCATCCCTGGGATGCAAGGCTGGTTCAGCATTCGCAAATCAATAAACGTAATCCAGCATATAACCAGAACCAAAGACAAGAACCACATGATTATCTCAATAGATGCAGAAAAGGCTTTTGACAAAATTCAACAGCCCTTCATGCTAAAAGCGCTCAATAAATTCGGTATTGATGGAACGTACCTCAAAATAATAAGAGCTATTTATGACAAACCCACAGCCAATATCATACTGAATGGGCAAAAACTGGAAAAATTCCCTTTGAAAACTGGCACAAGACAGGGATGCCCTCTCTCACCACTCCTATTCAACATAGTGTTGGAAGTTCTGGCTAGGGCAGTCAGGCAAGAGAAAGAAATCAAGGGTATTCAGTTAGGAAAAGAAGAAGTCAAATTGTCGCTGTTTGCAGATGACATGATTGTATATATAGAAAACCCCATTGTCTCAGCCCAAAATCTCCTTAAGCTGATAAGCAACTTCAGCAAAGTCTCAGGATACAAAATTAATGTGCAGAAATCACAAGCATTCTTATACACCAGTAACAGACAAGCAGAGAGCCAAATCAGGAATGAACTTCCATTCACAATTGCTTCAAAGAGAATCAAATACCTAGGAATCCAACTTACAAGGGATGTAAAGGACCTCTTCAAGGAGAACTACAAGCCACTGCTCAGTGAAATAAAAGAGGACACAAACAAATGGAAGAACTTACCATGCTCATGGATAGGAAGAATCAATATCGTGAAAATGGCCATACTGCCCAAGGTCATTTATAGATTCAATGCCATCCCCATCAAGCTACCAATGAATTTCTTCACAGAATTGGAAAAAAACTGCTTCAAAGTTCATATGGAACCCAAAAAGACCCCACATTGCCAAGACAATCCTAAGTCAAAAGAACAAAGCTGGAGGCATCACGCTACCTGACTTCAAACTATACTACAAGGCTACAGTAACCAAAACAGCATGGTACTGGTACCAAAACAGAGATATAGACCAATGGAACAGAACAGAGTCCTCAGAAATAATACCACACATCTACAGCCATCTGATCTTTGACAAACCTGAGAGAAACAAGAAATGGGGAAAGGATTCCCTATTTAATAAATGGTGCTGGGAAAATTGGCTAGCCATAAGTAGAAAGCTGAAACTGGATCCTTTCCTTACTCCTTATACGAAAATTAATTCAAGATGGATTAGAGACTTAAATGTTAGACCTAATACCATAAAAACCCTAGAAGAAAACCTAGGTGGTACCATTCAGGACATAGGCATGGGCAAGGACTTCATGTCTAAAACACCAAAAGCAACGGCAACAACAGCCAAAATTGACAAATGGGATCTCATTAAACTAAAGAGCTTCTGCACAGCAAAAGAAACTACCATCAGAGCGAACAGGCAACCTACAGAATGGGAGAAAATTTTTGCAATCTACTCATCTGACAAAGGGCTGATATCCAGAACCTACAAAGAACTCAAACAAATTTACAAGAAAAAAACAACCCCATCAAAAAGTGGGCAAAGGATATGAACAGACATTTCTCAAAAGAAGACATTCATACAGCCAACAGAAACATGAAAAAATGCTCATCATCACTCGCCATCAGAGAAATGCAAATCAAAACCACAATGAGATACCATCTCACACCAGTTAGAATGGCACTCATTAAAAAGTCAGGAAACAACAGGTGCTGGAGAGGATGTGGAGAAATAGAAACACTTTTACACTGTTGGTGGGATTGTAAACTAGTTCAACCATTATGGAAAACAGTATGGCAATTCCTCAAGGATCTAGAACTAGATGTACCATATGACCCAGCCATCCCACTACTGGATATATGCCCAAAGGATTATAAATCATGCTGCTATAAAGACACATGCACATGTATGTTTATTGTGGCACTATTCACAATAGCAAAAGACTTGGAATCAACCCAAATGTCCATCAGTGACAGACTGGATTAAGAAAATGTGGCACATATATGCCATGGAATACTATGCAGCCATAAAAAAGGATGACTTTGCATCCTTTGTAGGGACATGGATGCAGCTGGAAACCATCATTCTTAGCAAAGTATCACAAGAAGAGAAAACCAAACACCGCATGTTCTCACTCATAGGTGGGAACTGAACAATGAGCTCACTTGGACTCAGGAAGGGGAACATCACACATCGGGGCCTATCATGGGGAGGGGGGAGGGAGTGCATTGGGGAGTTATACCTGATATAAATGACGAATTGATGGGTGCTGACGAGTTGATGGGTGCAGCACACCAACATGGCACAGGTATACATATGTAACAAACCTGCACGCTATGCACATGTACCCTAGAACTTAAAGTATAATAATAAAAAATAAAAAAATCTATTATAGCAAATAAAGTAGTTGAAAAAAACAACTGTGAAATTAAAAAAAAAAAAAAAACCTACAGGATACTGATAAAAAGCACCTTGTTTTACCTGCAAACTCAAAAAGGCTCAGGGATTAGATGGACTAGTACTACAGAATATAGAAGTGAGGCAGGAGCTATTAACATAGAGATTGCTTGAAAACTCTGAATAAGGATTCCTGTGTTCCCACCTCACAGGAAATATACTGTCTGGTTTAACAATATGTATTTAACAGTAGGACAAGAGTGAGATGCTAAAGTTGTCATAGTGCCTTCTTACCCTGCTTGGCTCCAGACTTCTGTCTTTCGCACTTTGATATCCCAGGCAGGTTTGAGGGAATCCTTCCTGGAGAAATGGAACCACTGAAGAAAAACTGCTCAACGGGTACTAGTATTTGAAGACCCCAACAAAAAAGCTGGCTGGACACTACACTGCTGAAGTCCACGAATTGACAGCCTGTGGACACATAGTCACCTTTTTGTTTTTACCCTCTAAAATCAGAACAAAGGACTAAATGTTGTTAGCCATCTTAGGAAAGTTTCCAATGTAACTTAGAAACACATACCAGAAAAAAGGAACTTAAAGTAAACAGATAATTGAGGGAATGAAAACACCTCGAGGAAATAATTAACAACCTTAGACAAATTTTGGCTAATCATACAAAGCAGGATGGTTTAAGAAAACAAGGGGAGTGGATGAGAAAATTCTCAGAATGAAAAGTACAATAGTAGAAGTATATTCAGTAAAAGCATTGAAAGAAACAGTTGAGGAACTTTCCCTGGGTATAGAATAAAAGACAAAAATAAGAGAGAAAAGAGAAAATTCGAGTTTAATATGAGGTTTAATATCTAACTGACTAGGAGTTGTAGAAAGAACAGGGAATGGCGAAGCTTATTATTATATTATGGAAACAAAACATGCAAATTTCCTAGAGTTTAAACTAAATATATCAGTAGATTGAAGAGGTCTAGCAAGTACTCAATGCAGTGATAAATATTCACATACTTGTAGAAAAATTAATTATTCTGAAATTTCAGAACCCACTGGATATAAAAAGAAGATGCTAGGTACTTCAGAGGAAAATGAGCTAGTCTGTGAATAGGAATGTCATCGAATTCCACAGCCACACTTGAGAATCTAAAAGGACACGTACCCAATGTACTTACTCCCAGATTCAAAAGTTGTCAGCATCCCCCTATCCCCATGCATGCATACTTTTTAAATATTAAGGCAACTTCCTTGTACTATATCATTCAACTCTAAATGCTTCTGTTTTATCTGTAACAGGTAGACATTTTAAGGAAACCAAACCACAATATTATTACACCCAATAGTATTAACAATAGTTTATTAATGTCATCGAATAGCTGATCTGTGTTCAGTTTTCCTATTTTAACTCAGAGCTGTTACTTTAGGAGTTGGTCTGTTCAAATCAGGACACATGTCTTAAGTTTCCACTAAAGGGAGTCTACCTCTGTGTTGTTTTTTTGTCTTAAGCTTTCTAGCCCTATTTGAATTTTTAACGTCTGTGTATATATTACTTTGGAAAATAAAATTTAATTTTAAAACCAGATATGTTAATACATGGAAGACATCTCAGTAAATCATCATAGGCTGTGTGTTCAGCAGTTTAAATGTGACTCCTATAAACTAATTACTTTCATGTCCTTTTTATAGGCTGTCACATCAGTCAGACATGTTAGTTGAACTTGAACCTGTATGGTTAAACATTAGCTAGTTTAGTCATTTAGACTTAGAAGGAATTAAGTACTCCAGATCATAGCAGTAGCAGGATAGAATGGTAATAAATCACAAAACTTTTATAATAAAAATAGTCTGTAACTAAAAAATAAGCAAGAAGGAAAGCTAAAAAATGAACATCAAAATATATTTCACAAAGCCAGGATTTGAAAGCTATTGGACTTGTGTGCCTCTTTGTGCATATTTTAATAGTATTGACTAATTTACAGGACTGTACTTGACTGGAAAGGGAGAGATGATATCAGCAGGCTAATTGTTGCCACAAGTGATAGCTGATGGTGAGAGACAGATAACTGTTAAATTCCAAAACAGGCACTGAAGAAGATACTGGTCTACTATGCCATGTGAAGATAAAGAATACAAAACAGCCTGTAGTCCTTTGAAGGGTAGTGTGTGACAGTTCAGTTAAGTTGGCATTGACCCAGCACTCTGCTGCAGCTGTTTAATGCCAGGGATTTAAAATTTTAGGTATCTTGTTATTTATTACTAAGTAACTTGTGAAACATCTCCTAATTGCACCCTTGAATTTAACCTTAATTCTGATACATACCCAAAGAATAGGAATCAAGGATAAGGTGTGGAGTAAGTAAAGATGAAGCTACACGATTTGGACCACTGGGACATGTACTATATAGAATGATACATTTTTTTTTCCCATAGTTGCCCACCTTGGAAAGGGCCCTCAGTAATTTTAAACAAAATGCCTGTTGGTTCTCTTTAGAGTTAGTTCACTTTTATTTCAAATGTGTTTTTTTTCTCAGATTCTCTGCTCTTCTCCTTCCCACCTTCCTAACACAAATTACATTGGTCAAACATTTATTTCCAATTGATAAGTAGATATGTCTGCTATAATAGAATTTAAGTCTGTTTTTCATTTGGGAATCTGAAGGATGAATACTTGATTTGTAAGTCTGATTTCATTTACTTTATTTGATTGGATGTATATTAGCCACAGAGTGGAGGCAAATTCAGTATCTCTCTTTAACTCTATGATGTTTCTTTTAGAGGAAGTCCACAAATGAAGGGGACACCCCATTTTAAGGAAGAACAGTGTGCTCCAGCATTAAATTTAGAGATGAGGAAAATACTGGATTTACAAGCACCCATCATGAGGTACAGTACTTTGGTTAAATTTGACATTGTGTGATGACAGTAAACAATGTAGTTGGTAAATCCCTTGACCAACAGGAAAGTTAGTTTAATTTATTTTAATTCAGGATAACTTTTTAGTTCTGGAAATGCTTGATTAACCCTTATAAGACACTGGAAGTTTTGCAGATGGCATATTATACTTAAGTTATTATAATAACGCTCATAAATTGAATATACCAACTATAATCTTATTTTGAAATTTATTTTTTATAAGGTCTAGAATTGTTTGAGTGATAACAGTCCATATTTCCCAAAACAATACTGATGAAAGCACACAAGTTGAGGAAAAGAGAAAGTGCCTTTGTTTCCAAAGTTGTCTTAAGCTTCTGGGAAGTTTATGTACACTTGGAAGAAAGTTACGCTTTTTCATCCAAGTGTGAATAAAGGTTTTATGACAAAGTGGCCAGAAATACCAGAATACCAAAAATCTATTTTATACCCATTGGTAGAAAAAAATAAGGAATCTTACCTACAATTTGGCTTTATTTCTTTAATTGTTGTTCCACTATTGATGTTTTAGTTGTCACTTAGTTTAGCTGCATATCTTTTCCATTGTGTAGATGTAAGAAAATTTACTTAAATGACACTCAGCTGTAAAAACATTGAGGACATTCTTTATGGAAAAAAAGCTTTCTAAATATGTTGTTGGGTGAAAAAAATAAAATGCATATGTTGCTATTGTTTGTTTTTAAAAGAGAGATGAGGGATCTCCATCTTGTTTAAAAGAGAACATGTATTTTTCTGGAAGAATACCTAAGAAACGGGATGAGAACTGAGTAGCTATGGGACAGGTTTAGGGGAAAAGCTATTGTGTACTCTTTTTTAATATTGAACTATGTAAATGTATTGAATTATATGAATGTAATGCTAATTTTAAAAAATCCCTCTGATTCACAGTTCTAAGAAAAGGTTTGTTTCACCATTTCTCTTGTTAGAATACTGTACAGAATGATATTGGAACATATTAAATAAAACTATGCAAGTGGCTGGGTATTGTCCATCCCTTCATATCTTATTCTCATAGAAAAGAACACAATTATTATTTGCTTAAATGTAATCAGTGTTACAAAAGATTGAGTTCAAGGTTACTCATCGCCTTGGTCAGAAGGTTATTCATCACTTCACATTTTATTTATTTCAACATGGGAATCACTTTTAAGAAAGTAACTTGATACATAAGGAATTCTGAGTGTCTGTAGGTACCAAAAAGGGTGGAATGGTATAGGCTTGGTTTTCTACCTCCATCTGGTGGGAAACCTTGTATGGTGCATGGAACTAGAATAGAAAAAGAGCCAAAAAAAAAAAAAAAAAAAAATTTCTGCCATCTTGTCCAAGTTTAACCTGTCAGGTGCTAGGTTTTAATTTATGAATTTAGGTGGTTGGAAATCTGTAAGGTTTCTCTCAAAACTCCAGTGGAATAATTGCATTTCAGAACAAAGTTATCAGCACCTGAAACACATAACTGCTGGAAATTTGAAATTTCCTATAGAATTTGAATTGAGTGAGAAGACATGAAACTTATGTTTTTATAACCAATTATTTTCCCTCCTATCACCACAAATGTAAGTCAGATAAGGCTAGGGATATTGGTTATGCTGTTGCTTATAGAAGTAAGAGTACTATCTCATCTTTTATTTTTGATTGAAGAAAAAATATGATTAATGTTAAGCATCTAACTTTTGTTATTGAGGATAGAGAATGTTTAGAAGGTAAAAACATAATTTTAATAAGAGTTTTCCCTCCCCTCCCCTCCCCTCCCCTCCCCTCCCCTTCCCTTCCCTCCCCTCCCTCTCTCCCTCCCCACTCCTCCGACAGGGTCTCACCTTGTCACCCAGGCTGAAGTGCAGTGGCACGATCACAGCTCATTGCAGCGGCATGATCACAGCTCACTGCAGCCTCAGCCTCCTGGGCTCCAGTGATCTCACCTCAGCCTATCAACTAGCTGAGACTACAGGCACATACCACTACACCACGCTAATTTTTTGTACTTTATTGTAGAGATAAGGTTTCACCATGTAGTTGAGGCTGGTCTCAAACTCCTAAGCTCAAGCGATCTCCCCTCCTTGGCCTCTCAAAGTGCCGGGATTACAGGTGTTGAGCCACCACGCCCAGCCAAGATCTTAAATTTAAACATAAATTTAACACACACGCACACCTGGGATACCACGTAGCTCTCATAAAATTCATGAAGTCAATGATTGAAGAGACTCTCTAAGGACATAACTTAGAGTATATTTACATAAATTTTAAAATGTACTCATTAACAGTTGTGATATTAAAAATATTTCAGAACCGGGCTGGGCACAGTGGCTCATGCCTGTAATCCCAGCACTTTGGAAGACCAAGGCAGATCATGAGGTCAGGAGTTTGAGGCCAGCCTGGCCAACATAGTGAAACCCTGTCTCTACTAGAAATATAAAAAGTAGTCTGGCGTGGTGGCATGGGCATGTATTCCCAGCTCCTTGGGAGGCTGAGGCACAAGAATTGCTTGAACCCGGGAGGCAGAGGTTGCAGTGAGCTGAGACTGCGCCACTGCACTCCATCCTGGGCAACAGAGACTGTGTCTCAAAGAAACCAAAAATTTAAGAACCAATACAGCATGAAAAGACATGGGTTATATTAGTTCTTGAACAGAGTTCTGACATCGCCCTACTATGCCAATAATGAATCCTTCAGTTGGCCAGATTTTTCTGAGGGAGGGGATTCAGTTGTAGCAAACACTTGGGTGCCTTGGGGCAAGGTCTATTTAGCAACCTTTATAGAAATATTAGTATTTTAACAACTGACACCAGCTTTTTTATTTCTAAATTTTTTTAGAGATGGTGGTCTCACTGTGCTGCTCAGTTGGTCTCAAGCTCCTGGGCTCAAGTGTTCCTCCCGCCTCAGCCTCTTAGTAGCTGGGATTACAGGCACAAGCCACCACGCCTGGCTCAGCCTTTGTTTTAACACGTTTGTCTACTTTCCATTAAATGAGAAGGATATATCTGTCTCTTCCTATGGATTATTTATTATGTTGATCACAGTTTTTAAAAAGTCATTATCTGCTATTTCCAATATCAAGATTATCTGTAAGTCTGTTTATATTGATGGATTTTTCTCTTGATTCTGGGTTACATTTTCGTGTTTATTCACACATCTGGCCAGTCATTTGTTTGTTGCAGCATTGCTGATTATCATATTGTAGAGATTATGAACTCTTAATTTTGTCAGACGATTGTTGAGTTTTTGTCTAGCAGGTAGTCAGATTACTGGAGTGTAACTTTTATTTCTGTCATATACAGTGATTTTCTAGGGAGATAGGGTTAGGGGAGAGAAAGAATGTAGTTTGGAAAAAACGAGGCTGACTCCTTCCAAGGAAAATCACTGGTAAACCAGTGACTACTCTGCTATATTGCTTCTCTTGACATTGTCAACTTGAAGTAATCAGAAGGATCAGAATCTGGAATTAATGCAAGCAGAAAGCTGGCCAGTCAGGGAGAACAGACTTCAGAAAATGGGATCAGTGTTCCAAAGTTAAAAGTTCAGTTCTTGCAGGCCAGGCACACTGACTCATGCCTAATCCCAGCACTTTGGGAGGCCGAGGCGGGTGGATCATCTGAAGTCAGGAGTTCAAAACCAGCCTGGCCAACATGGTGAAACCCCGTCTCTACCACAAATAGAAAAATTAGCTGGGCGTGGTGGCACATGCCTGTCATCCCAACTACTCGGGAGGCTGAGGTAGGAGAATCCCAGGAGGCGGAGGTTTCGGTGAACTGAGATCGTGCCACTGCAATCCAGCCTGGGCAACAGAGTAAGACTCTGTCTCAAAAAAATGTTCAGCCAGGCGCGGTGGCTCATGCCTGTAATCCCAACACTTTGGGAGGCCAAGGTGGGTCGATCACCTGAGGTCAGGAGTTCAAGACCAGCCTGGCCAACACGGCGAAACCTCGTGTGTACTAAAAATACAAAAGTTAGCTGGGCATGGTGGCATACACCTGTAATCCCAGCTACTGGGGAGGCTGAGACAGGAGAATCGCTTGAACTCGGGAGGCAGAGGTTGCAGTGAACTGAGATTATGCCACTGCACTCCAGCTTGGGCAACAGAGCAAGACTCCATCTCAAAAAAAGAAAAAAAAAAGTTCAGTTGTGGCTTATATAGGTTTAAAATAAAGTTTAGTAGGATTGTAATGTTTTGTATACCAGGCTGGTTTATGAGTTACAATTTAGTTACAGTTTGTTTTCTTTATGGCTTTTCTTTACAGCTAGTTTTCATTCCTTTCCAATTTAAAAAGAGTGTATTTAACATTTCCATTTTAAGACAATTTGATAGCCATGAAGTCTTTGTGTAAGAAACATAAGAGGGAAATTAATCTACCATGAAGATCAACAGTGAAGAGGGAATGGTCTTCCCTGCATCCCTTTAGTCATTTATAACATTTATAAAACAATACAGTAAGGAAGAAAGCTAATCTATAATCAGAGAAAGAAAGATTACAGCTGCCTGGGTTATAGCTGCCTATTATGTGACTCAGGCCCCATAATTACATTTCTTTAAGGCTCAAAAGTAATTCAGATTTCCAACAGCTTAGATTTTGAATTACATATTTTCATAGCATATAGTAGTACATCTAAAACATAAACTTTTTATACTCTACCCACCAAATGATACACATAGATTTTATCACTGAAATATAAATTTGAAATTAATATATAATGCTTTAAAAAGTGAAATTTCTATAAACTGGGAATTTTAATTTATTACAAATGGCTGTGAAGGTCAAGAAATAGAGCTGGGTAAAGAAACATCTGTTTCTGATCTTTTTCAGTACTTTCATAGTTGGGGGAAAAACAGCAAATTCTTCATTAACTGAAATCTTTGGAGTATAAGTAGTTGAAGTCAACTTTCCAAAGAATTAAAGGTTTAGTTTAAGAATTAAAATACTTAAAGACCTTTTTTTGTCATTATGGATTAAAATATTTCTGAAATATGCTCTTTCCTTAAGTATGAAAGGGAATTTAATAATATTTAATAGGTTGTATATAATATACACATAACATTTTTTGTTTTTCCTTATATAGTATTTGATACTTTGAACACTCTTAAATTCATCTTACTTCTTGGCTTTCTTGGTATCAATTTCTACTGGTTTCCCTAGTTGTCTTTTTCTTTGTGCCAGTATCTTTGCAGACTCATTTATGGGTTCCTCTTTCTTCTAACCCTTTCCCTCTTCTTGCCTCCTTTGCACAAATATTTAGTGACAGATTTAACTAACAGTGCCCTTGGGACTGTGCATACAGAGGTGAGCAAAACAGGCTATTTCCCCCTTGAGTAACTGCTGAATATCTTCACAAATATTGATAAGTGTTGAGATCATGTTGTGTAACTATTTTTCACTTCTTGCCTGGGAAGTCCTCTGAAGACAGAGAATATTTCATTCACCCTCGAATATCCAACACAGAGTATAGCACCTGTCACTGAGGATAGGCTCACTAAATGTTTGCAGAAGGAATGAACAATGTGATACTTGCTAATACCTGAGAAATATATTGGCCTGGAACTATAATACAGTAGCCACTAGTCACACATTAATTTATTTAAATTTACATTAATGAAAAGTAAATAAAATTTCAGTTACTTTGTTGCACTAGCCATATTTCAAGTGTATAGTCACCACATACAGCTCATAGCTACTCTTTACAGATAGCTAGATAGTTTACAGATACAGAACATTTCCATCATTATTCAAAATTTTATTGGACAAGTACCGGAGAATTGTTACCTCTACACTTAATGGCTCCAGATTGTCATACTGTTATTAGTTAGGTCTTATTCATTTTATGGTTTCTCTACCTCTTTTTCTTTCTTGTCTGCTATCACTTCTGTTTCCATCTTCTAATTTGCTGTTTCAATATTTCTAGTTTTTAACTAGTTTTATCAGTTACCAAGTTTGTGACTGTGGCTGCCCATAGTCTTTCATTTCTTCCAGAATTTCTGATTCTAGATTGAAATATACATAGATAAAGTTTCAGATAAATGGAGATGTTTTGTAAATGGTTTCGTGATCATTTTTGCGTGAGTATTCTCTAAAGCAGTTTTTATATTCATACACATTGCTTTCCCAGAAGTTGCAGATAAATGGAGATATTTTGTAAATGGTTTCATGATCATTTTTGCATGAGTATTCTCTAGAGCAGTTTTTATATTCATACACATTGCTTTCCCAGTATGCTCTCTTAAAAATTAATTGATTCTACCTACAGTTTACAGTCTGTGTTGGAAGATCTCCTGGTTGCTACTTCTGATGGACTTCTTCATCTTATTCACTGGGAAGGAATGACAAATGGAAGGAAAGCCATTAATCTTTGCACAGTACCCTTTTCAGTAGACCTGCAGTCATCCAGAGGTAGCTATACTTTCTATATGAGGTTGAACCAGTTGTTTTATGTTTGATGTCTAGTTAGATATCTTCTATGGATGAACACTTCTTTGGAATTACTTATGCTAGGAGAGAAGTAGGGAGAGTATGAGAGGCGGGGTGAGAGAGGCATTTAGTAGGAAAGGGCAGTTTAATTGTTTAGGGTTGTTAGGTCATTATTTTTACCCTTTTAAACTTATAGGTTTTTCTGGCAAAAGGTGAGAGAGTAATATATTATATTCTTAATCCTATTTCATGTGCTTATGTTTTTCATCAGTAGGTTCATTCCTGGGCTTCACAGATGTACATATCAGAGACATGGAATACTGTGCCACACTTGATGGGTTTGCTGTTGTATTTAATGATGGTAAAGTTGGATTTATTACACCAGTGTCAAGTAGATTTACTGCAGAGGTATGGCTTATTTATTTTGAAGGGTTTTTTTTGTTGTTGTTGTTATTTTGTACTTATTTTATTCTTTGTTATCAAATTCTTCTGTTTTCATTATTCATACAAGATTTTAAGGGTGGTTAATTTTTTAATCAAATCAAATATATAAATAGTATAAGTAGACAAAATTCTTTTGGACGAGTTAAAGAAAAATGATGGTTCCTGTTCTCCTCCCTGCTCTCCTCATGCCTAATTTTCCACTTTTGGAGGCAACTACTTTTTATTCCTTTACTGGTTATTTGGTTTTTAATCTCCACTACTCTGAATATTTCCTTTAATTTTTAGTTTTTAGGCTGTGTTTATTGACTTCTTACTGTGGAGAGTGACAGTTTACTTCCTTTTTCCCTGCTTCCACCATACTTACATTCTTCTCATGTCCCCGTTATAATTATTGTGATTTTGATTAGGTTACTATTAATTGCTTACATTTTTATCAATATGTAAGCCCCATTAGTACCTAAACCATGTAGTACTAATGCAGAAGTTCTTGCTCCTTAGTTTAGGTAAAAGCAGGTTCTTGTCACACAGCCAGGAAAGATTAGGCATGCAGACATACTAAAAGGTGAGGAGAGCAGAATTTATTAAAAGAAAGCTCTCAGCAAAAAAAGAAGAGGTCCTGCTATAACAGGCTCCCACGTCACAGATTACCAAGCCCCAACACACACACACACACACACACACACACACACACACACACACACACACCAGCTGAAGAGCCCAGGGTCCTCCCTGCTGCACAAGGCGTGAACTTCCCGTGACCCCAGCCCATTCTCCCAGTGCACTTGTGGGCACTATTCAGAAAGAATCAGTCAAGAAAGGGCAAACAGGGGCAGTTCTCCTTCTGCGTCACCAGTTTCATCTGGGACAAGAAGTCTCATCTTTCAGCCTTCAGGCTCTTTTTGGGCTTGAAGATGGAGTTTGGCTGGGGACCCTTGGCTGTCTCCTGTCTCTGTCAGTATGTTATAATTATTTTTCCTTTACTGCAGGTTTTTCCTCCTGCTAGAAATTAATGATTGCCTTGTTCTTTACATTTGCTTAATTTTTATGTACTTGTCTCTTATTCAACCCAAATTGTCAGTTGTGTAAATAGCCTCCCAGCTTTTTCAAGCATATTAGCTATTCTGTTCATTTCATATACTGTTTTTTCAGATGGAATTTTGCTCTTGTTGTCCAGTCTGGAGTGCAGTGACACGATCTCAGCTCACCACAACTTCCGCCTCTCGGGTTCAAGCGATTCTCCTGCCTCAGCCTCCCAAATTACTGGGATTACAGGCATGTGCCACCATGCCCAGCTAATTTTGTATTTTTAGTAGAGACGGGGTTTCTCCACGTTGGTCAGGCTGGTCTTGAACTCCCGACCTCAGGTGATCCACCCACCTCAGCCTCTCAAAGTCCTGGGATTACAGGCGTCAGCCATGGTACCTGGCCCATTTCATCTTTTTTTTTTTTTTCCCACCCTGAGGAACTATATCATTTAATGATGGCTTACAGAAGAAATGAGCTTGCATAAAACATAAGAGTGTGTGTGTGTGTGTGTCTGTGTGTGTACACCTGTGCAGTGTTATGTGTGGGTCTGTAGGTATGTATCACATGTTCACATGCATGTTTATAGCCTCCATGCACATGTAAATATTTCTTCATAAAATCTTTTCTGACTTTAATATTAGAAAAACTTACACTGGTTTTCTGAAGCCCAGTGTGATATCAGAGAGCCCTTTCTAAATATATATTTGTGTGTGTGTGTGTATATATATATATATATTTTTTTAGTTCTAGGCTGCATGTGCACAACATGCAGGTTTGTTACATATGTATACATATGCCATGTTGGTGTGCTGCACCCATTAACTCGTCATTTACGTTAGGTATGTCTCCTAATGCTATCCCTCCCCCCTACTCCCACCCTACGACAGGCTCCAGTGTGCAATATTCCCCTTCCTGTGTCCAAGTGTTCTCATTGTTCAATTCTCACCTGAGTGAGAACATGCGGTGTTTGGTTTTCTTTCCTTGCGATAGTTTGCTCAGAATGATGGTTTCCGGCTTCATCCATGTCCCTACAAAGGACATGAACTCATCCTTTTTTTTATTACTGCCTAGTGTTCCATGGTGTATGTGTGCCACATTTTCTTAATCCAGTCTATCATTGATGGACATTTGGGTTGGTTCCAAGTCTTTGCTATTGTGAATAGTGTCGCAATAAACATACATGTACATGTGTCTTTATAGCAGCATGATTTATAATCCTTTGGGTATATCCCCAGGAATGGGATGGCTGGGTCAAATGGTATTTCTAGTTCTAGATCCTTGAGTAATCGCC
Source organism: Piliocolobus tephrosceles (assembly GCF_002776525.5). Lineage (NCBI taxonomy): Eukaryota > Metazoa > Chordata > Mammalia > Primates > Cercopithecidae > Piliocolobus > Piliocolobus tephrosceles. Next base: position 76,606,518 of record NC_045447.1, on the reverse strand, counting down.
ACACTGTCTTCCAAAATGGTTGAACTAGTTTGCAGTCCCACCAACAGTATAAAAGTGTTCCTGTTTCTCCACATCCTCTTCAGCACCTGTTGTTTCCTGACTTTTTAATGATCACCATTCTAACTGGTGTGAGATAGTATCTTGTGGTTTTGATTTGCATTTCTCTCATGGCCAGTGATGATGAGCATTTTTTCATGTGTCTGTTGGCTGCATAAATGTCTTCTTTTGAGAAGTGTCTGTTCATATCCTTCACCCACTTTTTGATGGGGTTATTAGCCCTTTGTCAGATAGGTAGACTGTAAAAATTTTCTCCCATTCTATAGGTTGCCTGTTCACTCTGATGGTAGTTTCTTTTGCTGTGCAGAAGCTCTTTAGTTTAATTAGATCCCATTTGTCTATTTTGGCTTCTGTTGCCATTGCTGTTGGTGTTCTGGTCATGAAGTGCTTGCCCATGCCTATGTCCTGAATGGTAATGCCTAGGTTTTCTTCTAGGGTTTTTATGGTTTTAGGTCTTACATTTAAGTGTTTAATCTACACTGAATTAATTTTTGTATAAGGTGTAAGGAAGGGATCTGGTTTCAGCTTTCTACATATGGCTAGGCAGTTTTCCAAGCACCATTTATTAAATAGGGAATCCTTTCCCTATTGCTTGTTTTTGTCAGATTTGTCAAAGATCAGATGGTTGTAGATGCATGGTATTATTTCTGACGGCTCAGTTCTGTTCCATTGGTCTATATCTCTGTTTTGGTACCAGTACCATGCTGCTTTGGTTACTGTAGCCTTGTAGTATAGTTTGAAGTCAGATAGCGTGATGCCTCCAGCTTTGTTCTTTTGGCTTAGGATTGTCTTGGCAATACGGGATCTTTTTTGGTTCCATATGAACTTTAAAGCAGTTTTTTTCCAATTCTTTGAAGAAAGTCATCGGTAGCTTGGTGGGGATGGCATTGAACCTATAAATTACCTTGGGCAGTATGGCCATTTTCATAATATTGACTCTTCCTATCCATGAGCATGGAATGTTCTTCCATTTGTTTGTGTCCTCTTTTATTTAGTTGAGCAGTGGTTTATAGTTCTCCTTGAAGAGGTCCTTCACATCCCTTGTAAGTTGGATTCCTAGGTATTTTATTCTTTGAAGCACTTGTGAATGGGAGTTCACTCATGATTTGGCTCTCTGTTTGTCTGTTGTTGGTGTATAGGAATGCTTGTGATTTTTGCACATTGGTTTTGTATCCTGAGACTTTGCTTAAGTTGCTTATCAGCTTAAGGAGACTCTGGACTGAGACAGTGGAGTTTTCTAAATACACAGTCATGTCATCTGCAAACAGGAAGAATTTGACTTCCTCTTTTCCTAATTGAATACCCTTTATTTCTTTCTTCTGCCTGATTGCCCTGGCCAGAACTTCCAACACTATGTTGAATAGGAGCGGTGAGAGAGGGCATCCCTGTCTTGTGCCAGTTTTCAAAGGGAATTTTTCCAGTTTTTGCCCATTCAGTATGATATTGGCTGTGGGTTTGTCATAAATAGCTCTTATTATTTTGAGATACATCCCATCAATACCTACTTTATTGGGAGTTTTTAGCATGAAGGGCTGTTGAATTTTGTCAAAGGCCGTTTCTGCATCTATTGAGATAATCATACAGTTTTTGTCTTTGGTTCTGTTTATATGATGGATTACATTTATTGATTTGCATATGTTGAATCAGCCTTGCATTCCAGGGATGAAGCCAACATGATCATAGTGGATAAGCTTTTTGATGTGCTGCTGGATTTGGTTTGCCAGTATTTTATTGAGGATTTTTGCATCAGTGTTCATCAGGGATATTGGTCTAAAATTCTCTTTTTTTGTTGTATCTCTGCCAGGATCATGTATCAGGATGATGCTGACCTCATAAAATGAGTTAGGGAGGATTCCCTCTTTTTCTATTGATTGGAATAGTTTCAGAAGGAATGGTACCAGCTCTTCTTTGTGCCTCTGGTAGAATTCGGCTGTGAATCCCTCTGGTCCTGGAATTTTTTTGGTTGGTAGGCTATTAATTATTGCCTCAATTTCAGAGCCTGCTATTGGTCTATTCAGAGACTCAGCTTCTTCCTGGTTTAATCTTGGGAGTGTGTATGTGTCCAGGAATTTATCCATTTCTTCTAGATTTTCTAGTTTATTTGCATAGAGGTGTTTACAGTATTCTCTGATGGTAGTTTGTATTTCTGTGGGATTGGTGGTGATACCCCCTTAATCATTTTTTATTGCATCTATTTGATTCTTCTCTTTTTTCTTCTTTATTAGTCTTGTTAGCGGTCTATCAATTTTGTTGATCTTTTCAAAAAACCAGCTCCTGGATTCATTGATTTTTTTGAAGGGTTTTTTGTGTCTCTCTCTCCTTCAGTTCTGCTCTGATCTTAGTTATTTCTTGCCTTCTGCTAGCTTTTGAATGTGTTTGCTCTTGCTTCTCTAGTTCTTTTAGTTGTGATGTTAGGGTGTCAATTTTAGATCTTTACTGCTTTCTCTTGTGGGCATTTAGTGCTATAAATTTCCCTCTCCACACTGCTTTAAATGTGTCCCAGAGATTCTGGTATGTTGTATCTTTGTTCTCATTGGTTTCAAAGAACATCTCTATTTCTGCCTTCCATTTCATTATGTACCCAGTAGTCATTCAGGAAAAGGTTGTTCAGTTTCCATGTAGTTGTGCAGTTTTGAGTGAGTTTCTTAATCCTGAGTTCTAGTTTGATTTCACTGTGGTCTGAGAGACAGTTTGTTATTTTTTCTGTGTTTTTTACATTTGCTGAGGAGTACTTTACTTCCAACTATGTGGCCAATTTTGGAATAAGTGTGATGTATTGCTGAGAAGAATGTATATTCTGTTGATATGGGGTGGAGAGTTCTGTAGATGTCTTATTAGGTCTGCTTGGTGCAGAGCTGAGTTCAATTCCTGGATATTCTTGTTAACTTTCTATCTTGATGATCTGTCTAATGTTGACAGTGGGGTGTTAAAGTCTGCCATTATTATTGTATGGGAATCTAAGTCTCTTTGTAGGTCTCTAAGGACTTGCTTTATGAATCTGGGTGCTCCTGTATTGAGTGCATATATATTAAGGTTAGCTCTTCTTGTTGAATTGATCCCTTTACCATTATGTAATGGCCTTCTTTGTCTCTTTTGATCTTTCTTGGTTTAAAGTCTGTTTTATTAAAGACTAGGATTGCAACCCCTGCTTTTTTTTGTTTTCCATATGCTTGGTTGATCTTCCTCCATCCCTTTATTTTGAGCCTATGTGTGTGTCTGCACGTGAGATGGGTCTCCTGAATACAGCACAATGATGGGTGTTGACTCTTTTTCCAATTTGCCAGTCTGTGTCTTTTAATTGGAGCATTTAGCCTATTTATATTTCAGGTTAATATTGTTATATGTGAATTTGATCCTATCATTATAATGTTAGCTAGTTATTTTGCTCGTTAGTTGATGCAGTTTCTTCCTAGCATCAAGGGTCTTTACAATTTGGTATGTTTTTGCAGTGGCTGGTACTGGTTGTTCCTTTCCATGTTTAGTGCTTCCTTCAGGAGCTCTTGTAACAAGGCAGGCCTTGTGGTGACAAATCTCTCAGCATTTGTTTGTCTGTAAAGGATTTTATTTCTCCTTCACTTATGAAACTTAGTTTGGCTGGATATGAAATTCTGGGTTGAAAATTCTTTTCTTTAAGAATGTTAAATGTTGGCCCCCACTCTCTTTGACTTGTAGAATTTCTGCCGAGAGGTCCACTGTTAGTCTGATGGTCTTCCCTTTGTGGGTAACCCGACCTTTCTTTCTGGTTACCCTTAACATTTTTTCCTTCATTTCAACTTTGGTGAATCTGACAATTATGTGTCTTAGAGTTGCTCTTCTTGAGGAATATCTTCGTGGCTTCTCTGTATTTCCTGAATTTGAATGTTAGCCTGCCTTGCTCGGTTGGGGAAATTCTCCTGGAGAATATCCTGAAGAGTGTTTCCCAGCTTGGTTCTATTCTCCCCATCACTTTCAGATACACCAATCAGATGTAGATTTCATCTTTTCACATAGTCCCATATTTCCAGGTGGCTTTGTTCGCTTCTTTTTACTCTTTTTTCTCTAAAGTTCTCTTCTCACTCCAGTGTTCCTTGGAAAACAGTCCTGCAATCCTTTCTAGAGGATATATGCTTGGCTACCCAATATTCTGGGATTTGAGTTACAGAACCGTTAGGCCAGAGGGTCCAAATTCAAGATGTGAGCCTTTATTTTCTATCCCTGTTTTCAGTGTGGTTCATACGCCTCTGGTGGAGGGGATAGAGGTGGGGGTGTTTTGTTTTGATTTGTTTTTCTCCAAAGAAAAATAACCAGTTTTCTGTAGGAGTGGAGGTGGGGTATTTATTGGCTGCTCAGCGGTGGGGAAGTGCTCTGGGAGGACCTAGTTGCTTCTTTAAGTAGGTTTTGAACCACTTCTACCACATTTAGTTTAGTCTTTCAAAGACACCTGAATTCCCAAGCCTTTCATGTACCCTACAACTTAGATATTTCTCAGCATTATTCCCTGCCAGTTAAGGATTTTACTCATTGGTATGCTTTCCAGCTTCCAAAATTTTCTAATGCTGCCTCCTCTCCTTTTATTTTTGTCTTTGCCGCTTTATGCTTTTTTAAACAAAAACTCTTTTCTCTTGTAGAAGTTACGGTTTTAGGAGTCCAAGAAGCTAAATATTTATATTCATCATATCTCTTTAACTGGAAAGGAATTTAAGTTTTTAATGGCCTTTTTTAATTGTCGTCATTCTGTTTGCTATCAACTTTAATATTCCTATCTAATATCTTCCATTATCAACTTTATTCAGATAATAAAGTACTAAATAATGTATTCGTGATCACCTGTATCAATATATAAATAAGAATAAAAATAAACTTTTGATGAATTAGAAAAAAAATTTCTTTTTTTCCTATAAAGTGCATATATATTTGTAATTATCTTTGGGACTTAAATGTTTAGACTGGAAATAAAAATATTAGGGCTGAAAAGTGATTGAGTCTTTTCCAAGTACTTTAGAGTTAGTACAAAATAAATTCTCAGCATTTATTCGTATGTAATTAAAGAAATTTTTCTAATAATTTAGGGATTCAAAAACTAATGAAAAGCAGATGGGCATTACTAAATAAGGTATAGACAGAAAATGCAAATTACAAGAAAACAGTACGTATGTATTACTGGTAATAGGGAAATAACTAAATGACATTTAACAGATGTGTTAAAATATGATTATGTTAGTTCTCTGTGGAAACTCATTCAGTAGGACTAGATTATTAGAACAGAACCTCCTGAGGACTAAAAGAGCTGGAGAAAAAATATATTTTTTAATATGCTTGAAGGCCTTGGAGAGCAAACAAGACAGTAAAGAGCTGGCCGGACTAAGGGAGGCCAAAGCAACCCAGTGAGCTAAGCCCAATATGAACAATGAACAAACTAGGCTATATGCAACAACACAGATAGATCTTATAGACACAGTAAGCAAAAGCAGCTAGACACAAAAGAATACATGCTATGATTCCATTTTAGGTAAAAATTAAAGGGCAAATAACGTAGGCCGTTCAAAATTAGAGTATATATGGGTGCATGTTTAAGTGATGATGATTTAAAAGAAAGAAGGAAGTGATTACCATGTAAATCTGGATGTTTTTTGTTGTAGGGGTGTGAGGATACAGTGATTGGGAAGGGCACTATTGGGAGACTTTTGGGTACTGATGATTCTTGGCCTGAGTAGCAGTTCCACAAGTGTTTGCTTTGTGATATTAATTGAGATGTACGTTTCATTTTCATGTATTCTTTATTATAATTCATGACAGAAAAGGTTAAAAAAATTAATATTCTTCTTCTGTATAACTTGAAGAAAAAGCCAAAATTCTTATGGTGGCCTTCAAAGCCCTAAAAATCTGACCTCCTGTTACATCTCTTACCACATATACTACTTCCCTTTCACAACCCATCCACTTCACTCTGTCCACACAGGCCTCTTTGCTGGTCTTTGAGCATGCCAGAAATGCTACTACAATAGAGCTTTTACACTTGCTTTATTTCTTTGAGGACTTTCCTCAAAAGGCATCCTTACAGGGAAACATGTTGAATATTACACCCTTCCCCTGTACTCCCTCTTTACCACCATTGCTTAATTTTTTTTGTATAGTATTTTTAACTTCTAATATACAATATACTTTTTTAAAAAAACTTGTCTGTCTCTTGACTCAGATGTAAAGCAAGGATACAAGTAAAGATTTTGGTGTGCTAGTATAGCCTCAGCACCTAGAGCAGTGCCTAGTGAATCGTAACCACCTAGAAAATACTTATTGTAGGATTGAATTTCAATCTAAGCAGCAGTTCAAAAAACCAATTTTCACTGCTGTCTTTACCATTTGTGACATAAAATGTCCAGTTTTATTATTAAAATTAAAAGATAAATAAAATTCCTACTAAAGCAAAGATTCCATGTTTAGATAGTAGATTAGTAGCTGATTGTGGAATTAAATGAAATCTGTAGTATTCTAGTTCAAATAGTTGTGATTATATTGTATCTTTAGTGTTTACTATTGGGATCATCCAAAAATAAAGTGCTGTATTATAGTGTGCCACTTTTTGTGCTAACTGAACTAATGATTATGACATTTGCCTTGGAATTTGTCATCGAATGTCTGTGATTTGACAAATAAGAGCAAACAACTGAGCTGTATTTTTCTATATATGGAATTAAATAGCATATACGCTTACTAATAATGTCATTTATTTATTGAATGTTTGTTGAATGGTAGGCATTGTCCTAAATAGTTTACATATGTATCTTCATTTAATCTTTGAAACACCCTAAGAAGTAAATACAGATAAGAAAACTGAAGCTTAAAAAGATCAAATAATCATTTTGAGGAGTGAAGGTAGTCCTGAGCTGTCAGGCTTCCAGAAACCATGCTATTAACCATTACATTATAAAGAAGGGAATTGTAGAGAATAGTAAGCAATTTTGCTTCTAAAGAATAAACCAAACAGAATGTACTACTTTTCATTGACTGAGAAGTTAAATACTGTGTGCTAGGTGATGAGAATAATTATAGTGAGCAAGTTAGATGCTGTTTCCGCTATCAAAGTGTTTACATTCTAACAAGAAAGTCATCTTTATTTGAGTTTGGGGATGAATTTCCATATTTTAGTGTTTTTTAAATAGATTAACTAGCACTGGACTAAGTATTTATCAGACCAATTCATGAGAAGTTTGAGGTTTTAAGGGAGACTATTTGGTAGTATTTTAAGGGAGACTATTGGGATAGTCCTGATGGGATATTTTCCTCTGCAGATGAAACCAAATAAAGCATTAGAAATTGTGTGTTTATTGAAGGAGAATTATGTTGACTACAGTAAATTTGGAGAAACACTTTTTAAGCCTTAACTATTTTTCTTTATTATAGCAGCTTCATGGAGTTTGGCCACAAGATGTTGTTGACGGAACGTGTGTAGCAGTAAATAACAAGTATCGACTAATGGCATTTGGCTGTGTGAGGTATAATTGATGTAGACTTTTGCATTTTTAAGAGTTGTTGCAAAAAATACTGTTTTTTTGTAAACATAAGATGTTCCTAACACACTTATAAACTGTGTCATGCTATCATAATTTGTCAGTCAACTTTAATATGAAATGTAAAAATGTTTTATTAGATTGAAACAAACGAAAGTAAAGGGCAGATTTTGGATATATATATCCAAAATATATTATATTTTTGGATATATATAAATATATATATATAGAAAGAGAGAGAGACAGTCTCTCTCTGTTGCCCAGACGGAATGCAAGGACGTGATCTTGGCTCACTGCATCCTCTGCCTCCTGAGTTCAAGTGATTCTCCTGCCTTAGCGTCCTGAGTAACTGGGACTGCAGGCATGCGCCACCACAACCGGCTAATTTTTGTATTTTTAGTAGAACGGGGTTTCACTGTGTTGGTCAGGCTGGTCTCAAACTCCTGACCTCGTGATCCATCCGCCTCGGCCTCCCAAAGTGCTGTGATTACAGGTGTGAGCCACTGGGCCCAGCCCAGTTTTAAAAATAGATTTAAGAGGATTTAGACTTTTTATCTCTCCCTACATCATTTTGGCAAGTTGCATTTTTCCAGGAATTGGTTTATTTCTTATACACATTCAAACTTACTGGCATAAAGTTTATAATACCCTTTTTATTTCACATTGTGAAACAAAAACTTACATACAAAGTAGTACATAATCCAAATATTCATAGTTTAATGTAATACAAATACCCATCTCTTCACAACTGGATCAGTAAATAAAACATTGCTGGACTACAGTCACAAACTGCCTCTGCTACTTCCTAGTCACAACTCTTATTCCCTCTTTGACTCACTTAGTAACCGGTCAGCATTGTGAGATTCATCCATGTCATTTACCAGTAGTTGTAATCACTTTTTAAATTGGTTTATAAATAACGTTCCATTGTCTGAATATAGCATAATTTATCCACTTTGCTGTTGACATACATTTGCCTTATTTTTTGGTTTCTAAAAAAGGAAACATTCTCTTGTATAAATGGAATATCTTTATCACATGAGATCATTAATGATAAATCCCTAATAGGATCTGATACCCAGTTTATATGCAAATTAACCCAGTTGCCACCAGCTAAATTTCTTCTATACCTCCTTTGTTCCAACCAGAATCAGTCAAGATTCATTAATTATATTTGGTTATTAATTCTCTTTAGTTACCTTTTACCTACAATAATCCTTACACCACTTTTCTCATTTTCATGGCATTAACTTTTTTTGAGTCTGAGTCAATTCTTTACAGAATATCCTGCATCCTAGATTTGCCTCATTGTTTCCTCATGATGGCATTTAACTAGTTTATCTGACACCCGTCATGACTGACCTGGAAGTTGGTTCTTGTTGAGCAATACAGTCAAGTGATTAGAAAGCCCACACATCAGGCATGGAAAAACATTTAGAGAAAATACACAGAGACAGAAGCAGTGGCAAGTGTGCAGTTCCATTTCCTGCATTTGGGGCTAGCACAAGGCTGGATGTTAGAATCCAGAAGAAGTACTCCTCCCTAGGCTATGGGCTTGTAAGCTACATGATTCGTAAGTACTAGCCCTCCCCAGGATAATGAAGGTAGACTCTTGGATTATAGCTTTTCAGCCACCTCAGTTTTCATCAGCTGTGGGACTACAAGCTCTCTTCTAGCATGCCCATGGGTTAGGGTTAAAGTTTTGTGATTCTAGCTGTGTGACATAACAAACCAGTGTCTGCTAGTCCAGATCTGCCAACACATATCAGGACTTAATTGCCTTGAACACTAGGTGATAGCTGGTGTCCTTAGAGTTGTGTAAGAAGCCAGCTTCTTTTTAGGATGCCAGCTGGCAGCAGATCAGTATTTGAACAACCTTCCTGTTACCTAAATATTTAAAGGTATTACTAGATTCTGGTTACACATTTTGTCATGGGTGATGATATATACTTCCTATAGTATCATTTAGTAATAATGACAAGTTGTCTCAGTATTAATGATGCTGAATTTGATCACTTATGGTGACAATAGCCATATCTCTCTTACAGAGATTTATTTGCTTTGGAGTTAGTAAGTCCTGTCTCTTTAATGAAAATATATTTTTCTGTTACATTGAGCTGGTGAGAAATGGAAGGAAAAGTAGTTGAAAGAATACAGGCACTATAGAACACCTAAAAGATTGTCAGACTTTTATAAGTAGTAACTTAGCACCTGCTTCTTATATTGAAAACATGGACTCCTCACTAGCATTTTAGAGCTCAGCAACCCAGGGTTAGCAGTTGACAGTTGTCAGATGCAAAGCAAAAACAAACACCTGCTACCCACTTAGTGCTGTCTGTCAGCAGGAGATGATCTATTTGGGTAGATAGTCTGGAAAGAAATATTTTTCAGATATTTAGCTTCTGGGTATGATGGAATGACAGATCAGATTTTCCCTCCCACCTGATACAGTCAAGAAAATGGACAAAAATATGAAAGAGCTGTTTTGAATTCAAAACACGAACATAAGGTAACAAGGGATAGTGATTTCTGAAAGATGAGAAACAAAATTATCTCTCTGTAACTGCCCTAGTTTTTATTATTTTGAGTGTTTGTAGGCTGCAGCACAGGATTGAGGAGATAGGTCCTGAGTTGAGATAAGCACATGGAAATCAGAGAATCTGGGAAAACCAAGGCAGCTAGAGTTCATAATTATAGACACCAAACCGGTGGCACAAAGAGAGAGCTTCAGAGAGCTGTAGAGAGTCCCTCTTGAATATTAAACTGAGACATGGAAGATATTAGAAAAAGACTGAAATTAAGCTTCTAGAGGTGAAAACCATATGTCTGAGATAAAAAAATACACTGTATGGAGCTAACGACAGATGAGGCATTGCAGAAGAGAGGATTAATGAACTTGAAAAACATAGAAATTATCCAGAATGGTACACAGAAAGAAAAAAAAGAAAACAAAAACAGAGTAAGCTGTGGGACAACTTTAAGGAGCCTACTGCTGCAGGTCTTTTAGTTAATCCCAGTTCTAATGCTTGAGAAGAGGTAGGACCTGGATGGAAATGGATCAAAGCTGCTGTGAAGAAACCATCTGATTTCTCCTTTCACAAAAAAAAGTCTGGCAGTCATAAACCAGTGTCATCTTACTATGTACAAGCATTCTTAGATTAACAAGTATCTTTAAGAACAACATTTGTTTCTTTTTCTCACTATGATAGTGTTGCATAACTAATGTAAAGCAGAAGCCTCATTTTCAAATGCTGAATGTGCATTAAATTTTTGAACTGAGAATATACCATAAGCAGAAATGAGACTTTTCTATTATCATTGTAGTTCAATTTTGAAATGCAGCTTAGAAGTATTATAGAGATTTTACTTTTGGCTTCAGGCCCTTCATAAATTTGACTATTGTAAAGATGTTTTAAATTAAGTAAATATATATACCATTTACACAAAAAGCATATATATTTTAAAACTAAAATCTTTATAAATTACCATCCAACATAAGAAATAACACATCACCAGTGCTGATGAAGCCTTCTGTTTACCCCTCTTCTTTGATACTCCCCTTTCTCCACCAGAGTATCACTAATCTGAAATTTGTATACATGAATTCTTCATTGTATTTTTACCACAAATATATTTACTATTGATACTATATATCTACTATATATATATCAAATATGTATGTTTATATATGCTATGCTTTTACACACACACTTATGTGTGTGTATATATATATTTTATCTCTTAAATGTATATACTGCTGACCATTGAACAGCCCAGGGGTTAGAGGTACCAACCCCCCAACACATTTGAAAATTTCCTTGTAACTTTTGACTCCTCAAAGACTTTTAACTACTAATAACGTACTGTTGAAACCTTACTGACAATATAGTCAATTAACACATACTTTCCCTGTTATATATACTAATATTATGTATTGTATTCTTACAATAAAGTAAGCTAGAGAAAAGATTATTAAGAAAATTATAAGGAAGAAATAATGTACTTACTATTGATTAAGTGGAAGTAGATCATCCTAAAAGTCTTCATTCTCACTGTGTTCATGTTGAGTAGGCTTGAGGAGGAGGAGGAAAAGGAAGTATGTCAGGGGTGGCAGAGGCAGAAGAAAATACATGTATAAGTGGGCCCATACAGTTCAGATCCATGTTGTTCAAGGGTTAACGGTATCCGCTATCCATGTGGCTAAAGTTCATTCATTTTCAGTGCTGTATGGTATAGTATTATATTGCTACATCATATGTACTATAGCCAAATAAAAGTTCATTTTTTTCCCTCACGTTGCTAGATAGGCTATTTCCTTTTTTTTTTTGGAGACCGAGTCTCGCTCTGTCACCCAGGCTAGAGTGCGTGGCATGATCTCAGCTCACTGCAAGCTCTTCCTCCCAGGTTCACGCCATTCTCCTGCCTCAGCCTCCCAAGTAGCTGGGACTACAGGCACCCGCCACCACGCCTGGCTAATTTTTTGTATTTTTATAGAGACAGGGTTTCACTGTGTTAGCCAGGATGATCTTGATCTCCTGGCCTCGTGATCCACCCACCTCGGCCTCCCAAAGTGCTGGGATTACAGGCATGAGCTACCGCACCCAGCCGGCTATTTCCTTTTTTAAAAATTATACACAGTTGTACAATGGACATTGTACATATCTCTAGTAAACATTAGACAATAATTTCTGGGATATATCTGGAAGTGCAATTGCTAGATTAGAATATGCCTTTGTTCAAATTTATGAGATGATTGCAACTTATTGACAAAATGATTTTGTTCTAGTTTACACTCCCACCAGCAGAACATAAGAGTTATATAATGCTTTTTCTATTTGTATTTGTCTTTTTTCACTAAAAGTTTTTTGTTGTTGTTTTCACAGTGGTTCTGTGCAGGTCTATACAATAGATAACAGCACTGGAGCCATGCTGCTATCTCATAAATTAGAGCTAACAGCAAAACAATATCCTGGTGAGTCTTTTAAAAAAAAAAAAAAAAAAAATTTAATGTACTGGTAATGCTATGTGTAGCAGATGCTGATTTTAAGTTAAACAGTACATGTCATGCTATAGGTCAAGTATTGGGACTCTGGGTGTGTAAACTGGCTCAAGTCTGGAAATCAGTTGAGGAGCCGTGATTCTGTTTTGATAATTCAAATTAGTGTTTTGTCCATTCGACCTAGGAGTTTTCTGCTTGTGTAAATTAAGTAGGAATGCAATAGGCTTCCTATCAGTTTCACTTCCAGGAACACCGTGATTAATTAGCCAGTGCTGAGTTCTACACAAGTCAGACTATTTTGATTGCTGCTTTGCCTCTGCTGTCCATTATAGTAGCTACGCCCACCTTGCCTTTGATAATTGAGTGCCACTTGCCCCTGCTGCCTTGGAATCCAGTTATTCCCATTGTATTTAAATTTTGTAGTTGAGTGACTGAAGTTCCCACTGTCAGATCTGACATACAGAGAAGTGCAATTATAGGATTCTTCAAAGATGTAGGTGCTGCCCTTACAAATCTGTTTTGCAAGGCATCAATCAAGGGTATATCTTTTGGACCCTCCCAGCTGGGATGAGTAGGTCTAAAGTGATTAATCCACTCCACCTTCTGAATCTTCCTAAGCCTTTGGATCCCTTCCTCTACATTAAACCAAGGGAGATCAGCCATTTCCAGCTCACTCACAGTGGGCCAGCTTTTAATCCATATTTCAGCTATTAGAACCTTTTAACTCCCTGAGCTGCAGCTTTAAATGCATAGTCCCTACTTAGTGGGCCCAAATCAGTAAATTCACCCTGATCCAACTCTATTTTCCTTCCATCATTATCCCACACCCTTAATATCCATTCCCGTGCCCGTTCTCCAGATTTCTGTTTATATAAATTAGAAAACTTGAGCAGTTCCCATAGTGCATCTCCTCATGGGTCACACTCTCAACCTCACCTCTAGAGGCCTGCCAGGACTTTATTTATAGGTCTAGAAGCAAACAGGTGTTGGGGGTGGCTCCTGAGGAGAATCAACATTATCTTGCCTGGCAACTGCCTCGGGAGGGCATCACTGTTGCCTCAGGCAGCACAGGGTTTATCTCCTCAGACAAATGTGGAAGGGCTAATGGCAGCATGGGTCCGGGAGGGGATGTTGCCACTATTGGGGATGGGGAAAGCTGTTTCTTCTGGCAAAAAAAGGTTCACCAGAGTTTACAAACTCAGTGAATGTCGCTTCATCAGGGTCCTCCCACACATCCATTTTCCAAGTTGCAGAGTCCCATTCTTTTCCAGTCAGTGCCCTCATTTTAACAGTAGACACCTGGTGATGCAGGTGTATGCACCTTTCGTTGCAGGTCAGCCACTCAAATGATAAGAGCTTGTCTCTGTGTTTCCACAATTTTAGCTCTTTCTCTATAGGAGATAGGACTCTCTCTCAGGGCAATCTTAGCAGATTTGAGGCTCAGTGTCTGCTTCTGGGAGATAGAATCCCTGAGTTCATTTTCTTTCATCACTTTGTTCACTGAACTTAGGAGCAACAAACTAGCTCCATTATGTTCCTTGCTTCTTCACATATGGTCAAAGGTGTTATGTAGAGAGTCACTAAACTCCTTGACTCTCACAAGCAATGAATCAGAAGTGCCAAATGCATTTATTTTGTATAATTCTCTAAACAGTTCATGTCAGGGACTGTCAGTGTTCTCCATACTATTACAAATAGAGTCGTTAGCATTTTGGGGTCTAATAATATTAGGCAGTCAATTCCAGAAACCCCAAAACCAATGAAGGAACTCAATCCTTAATATTCTGTTCCTCTACAACCACTCCTGGTACCAATATCTGTATTAGTAAGGGTTCTCTAGAGGGACAGAACTAATAGAATAGATACATACGTATTTATAAAGGGGAGTTTATTAAGTATTAACTCACATGATCACAAGGTCCCACAGTAGTCCATCTGCAGGCTGAGGAGCAAGGAGAGCCAGTCCGAGTTCCAAAACTGAAGAACTTGGAGTCTGATGTTTGAGGACAGGAAGCATCCAGCACATGAGAAATACGTAGACTGGGGGGCTAGGCCAGTCTCTATTTTCACATTTTTCTGCCTGCTTATATTCTTGCCGCACTGGCAGCTGATTAGATTGTGCCCACCCCAATTGAGGGTGGGTCCGCCTTTCCCAGCCCACTGACTCAAATGTTAATCTCCTTTGGCAACACCCTCACAGACACACCCAGGATTGATACTTTGTATCCTTCAATTCAGTCAAGTTGACACTCAGTGTTAACCATCACAATTAGGATATTTAACTATTCATGTTGACTTAGTGTTACCCACTAATACCAGTATTTTTGCCCACCATATCTTTTACCAACTCATACCTTCTTCTTGAGACCATTTTTTGTCTGAAAAACCTCTCATACATCCTTTGGAATTTCTTTGAATGAAGTTTTTTGAAGGTAAACTCTACTTTGGCGGAGTCTGAAATGTACTTATTTTGCCCCATGTGATTTAATTATAGTTCAACTTGGTATGCTGTTTTGGATTGGCTATGCTGTTTTGGATTGGCAGTTATTTTCTTTTTATGCATTGAAGAATTTGCTCTAGTGTCATTAGATTTCCATTGCAGCTATTGGGAGGTCATCTGTCAAGTTGTCTTCTCCTTTCTGCCTTTTCACTGTGATGTGGAAGGTGAAGAAGTTTGTTTGTTTTTCAAATCCTGCTTGAGACTTAGGCTTGCTGGATGAAGATTTATGTCTTTGAACTATTTCTGGAAAATTCTCAACCAATCTTTCTAAATATTGTCTCTCCCCTAATCTCTTTTTCTGGAACTCAGATATATGTTATACTTTTTTCCATGTTTCTTAACCTAACTTTAAAATTTTTTTAATTTTGTTTCTCTAGATTGCATTCTAGAAATTTTTTCTCCATCTGGGTTTGCTGATCCTCTCCTGTTATGCCTAATACATTGTTTGATCTGTCCATCAAGTTTTTAATTTCAGTTATTGTATTTTTTATTATTTAAAGGCTTATTTAGCTCTTTTTCCAATCTGTATGCATCCTGCTCCTTGAGTCTTCTCCTTTATTTCATTGGCTATGAAAAGCAGTTATTTTATATTCTGTGTCTGTTAATCCCAAAATCTGAAGCCTTTCTGAGTCTGTTTCTGCCATGTCTTGATCCTTTGGGTTCTTGCTCATTTGTGTATGTATTTTAGGATTTTTGACTGAGAGCTGATTGTTTTCCTTGAAGTGTTTTTTTTGTGTGTGTGTAACACTTTGAGAACTGGATAACATTTGAGTTTTTCCAGAGAGGATTTAAATGTCTTTGCTTCTGCTGGTCATTTGGGAGCACTACATCAGTCTCTAACCCTTTGCATTGTATTCTCTGTGTGAACCACATTACATTGTACAAATTACAAATCAGAGTGAGGGTTTGTGGCTTCAGATTATCAAGGGAGTGTTATTTTCCATTGAGTTCCACTGATGAAACATGAAAGTGTTCCTTGCTAATTCTTTTCCTGTATGGCAGAGGCTTTTTTCTCATTTTCTCTTATACCACGGATATAGTCCATTGTAGTCCCAGCTTTACCTGGGTATCTTTTGTAAGATTACCTGCCTTAGGCAAGCTGTGAGCTTTATCTCCTGTTCCTAACATGCTATGAGTCATCACAGGTAGAAGTCAGGGTCTCCAGGGTTTGGCAGAAAAATTCAGGGAACAAGCACTTTGTCTCAGTATTTTTGGTTGTTTTGAGGATTTAAGTATTCTGTTCAACGTATTAGTTTTTTCAGTGTGGAAGTCATTCAGGGTGTCATTTGCTGTACTTCCAAAAATAGAAATTTGCTCCGTATGTTTTTTTAATCATCCTTACTGTGTAGCCTTTTTTAAGGTCTGCTTATGTTTTTTCCTAAAGACAGCTTTTACTGTAACCTTATCCCTGATTTACAGAAATTGATTTATACAAAGCCAAAGACTTTTAAGATTACACAGTTGGAAGTTAATCAAGCTAATAGTGGCTAGAAACAGCTTTCACTTCTTACAAATCACCTGTGCACTGAGTTTGTTCTGCTTAGATCAGGACAAAACGAATGGCCTTACTAATTTTAAGTAGTCCTAAATGAGCAGGATTTATTTTTTGAAGCAGTCTTGCCTTTCTGCTCATTTAGATTTGAAAATATAGACTATATAGAGAAAAAAAAATATTTCTGAAGCAACTATTTATTTTTAACTCTTCTCACTATTTCCTAACAGACATTTGGAATAAAACAGGAGCTGTTAAATTGATGAGATGGTCTCCTGACAATAGTGTTGTAATAGTGACCTGGGAATATGGAGGCCTTTCTTTATGGAGTGTGTTTGGAGCACAGCTGATTTGTACACTTGGAGGAGATTTTGCGTAAGTCAAAAAAGACAATTTTTAGATAAAATAACTCCATTATTTCTCACAATGCATGCATACCAAAACCTTGTGTCAGAACTTCCCTTTTTGCCTTGACTCTTACCTTAAAACAGTTTGCAAAGTTCATAATCTGTTCAGAATATATTGATTATCTGAACACTCACTTTTTTAAAAAATTACATCTCATTCCATAAAAATGTGTTTATTTTTTGAACCCCTATTGTATATATGACAGCATGTTAGACACAAAGCAGAATCAGACATGAGGTTCAGTTCTGATGAAATGACCACACCTTTAAAAGCTGCATGACTCTGGCAAGAAGTCACTTGGACCTCGGAAAATGTGGCTGAGAGATACATACAACTAGGTGTATTAACCCACAGTTTTGTATTTCATGCATTATTATGTATTTCTATTTTGAAGGAGCAAACTCTGTTTGATTTTTTTAAGAAACACACTAAATTTTATGTGCATTATGTGTAATTGGAAGGCTGTATTATATTTGGTTTCTGTTCTGTTTTAGTTATAGGTCTGATGGCACCAAAAAAGATCCCCTTAAGATCAACTCTATGGTAAGTACTTTCTATAAAAAACTGGCATGGTATTTTAAAAAACTTGGATTTTTCTTCCCTTTTTTTGGTCATTTTTATTTATTTAATTTTTTGAGACAGGGTCTTGTGCTGTCACCCAGGCTGGAGAGCAGTAGCAGATCATAGCTCACTGCAGCCTCTCTAAGCGATCCTCCTGCCTCAAGCTTCCAAGTAGCTGAGACTACAGGCACGCCACTATCCACACCTGGTTAATTTTTTTGATTTTTAGTAGAGATGGGGTCTTGCCATGTTGCCCAGGCTGGCCCTTTTTTCACTCATGTTGATCTGACAAAATCACAAAACTATTTTGGTCTCAGCAGACTCCTCTTTATACAGTTCTTGCTTGATGAAAGTTGTCTTTTTTTTAATTGGAAGGCTGCCTGGTTTTCAGTATTTGTGTTTTGTTTAGATGCGGCCAGCAAACCCTTGTCATCTCTATGATGATAATGACTGTTCAGATGAGGCCTTTTTTGTATGTGTCTTCTCATGGCCTGCTTGCTTTTAACATGAGGTGAAATGCTCATTGGGCATTTTTCCTGGAGGATATGCACTTGTGCATTACTTGAGGATATCTATATCTATATATATGTATATAGTGCATTGAGCATATTTTTAAAACTTTACATAGATGTATGTAAAGAGAATTGTAGTCACTGTTGTAAACAATACAGGTTGAATATCCCTTAACCAAAGTGCTTGGAACCAGAAGTGTTTCAAATTTTGGAACTTTTTGGATTTTGGAATATTTGCAGATACATTTTGGGGATGGGACTCAAGTCTGAACACAGAATTTACTTATGTTTTATGTATACCTTACGCACATAGAGTGAAGGTAATGTAATATATTTTTAATTTTGTGCAAAAAACAAAATTTTGACTGTAGCTCATCACATGAAGTCAGGTGTGGAATTTTTTACTGTGGTGTCATATCAGCCCTCAAAAAGTTTCAGCTATTGGAGCATTTCAGATTTTTGGATTAGTGAGGCTCAACTTGTATTTTTATTTTTTACCTAGAGTTTCTGTAGAAAACAAAGAGATATAACCCCTGTCTTTACATAACAAGTTTTTCTTGCTGTAGCCCCTCTGCGTACCATCCTTTTTAAATTAGTGACTATGAGACTTGTCACTTCCCTTCTCTCTTGCTCAACAGAGGAAGACATTTTTCTGATCTTGAGTTTCTTGTAGAATTAAAACCACCATGGTTGCCTAAAATAGTGGTTCCCAACCTTTCACCACCGAGGACCCCTTCTGATGTCTTTGCCCACCTCCATAGTTTAAAATAAGTTTTTAGCCACACATTTTTATAAATGCCAGTCAGCCTTCTGAATGGCATGCAACAACCAGTGTTGTCTGTCTCACTAAGTTGATATTTCAGCCACAAACTAAGAGTCTAAGCATTTTAGTTAAAACTTATGCAGCTTTATCATAGGAAAACATAAAAGTTCTATTAAACTTTTGAAATTTTGCAACAATTCATTGGCTACCCCTGCCCCTTTACCATTTTCTTGGCTTGAAGATTGAGAATCACTAATCTTTAAAAATACTCTCATGGAGTCTAGTTACAGAATATTAAAACTGAATGGTTCTGGAAGAATTTATTTGAAACTTCTCATTTTACAGAGGAAGAAACTTATATCCTGAGAAACCAGACAGCTTGGCCAAGGTAATATATACAAAAAGCCAAGCTATAATGAAAACTCTAGTGTCACAGCTTCCAATCCAGTGTTTTTTGCTCCATACAAAACTGCATCTGTTGTAGGGGCTTCTTTGCCAGGCTTCTACTAGGTAACCTGGGGTGTCTTCTGTAAGGAATTTCTTTGTATTTGAGAGGCAGCTAAATTAAAGCAATGGAGAAGTTACAGAGCACAGTAGGTATTTTTAGGATTAAGATCCTGAAACTGGCATTAAGAATGATAGGTAATGTTTCCACTTCTGTAGATAGAGAGCAGTGATGGTGGTTTCCTCTGGAGTTAGTTAACAGGGAACTGAAGATGTGATTCTTATCTGTGTTATCACAGTTTCTCCAGCCTTCAAAAGTCATTAATAATGCTATCATTGGCTATTTCAGAATTTGAATAATTGAAACTAGAAAGGGATACAAAAGCCTTTTATTGCTCTGACTTTTTTTCTCCCTCTTCTCTATAAGAGCTGGGGTGCAGAAGGCTATCACCTATGGGTAATCAGCGGATTTGGCTCTCAAAACACTGAAATTGAGTCTGACCTCAGGAGTGTAGTTAAACAGCCCAGCATCCTGTTATTTCAGTTTATTAAGAGTGTACTCACTGTAAACCCTTGTATGGTAAGTATATTTAAAGCTGTGATTTTTTAGTGTCTTTTATGTTAGAAGTTCAGACCCTTCTTTATGACATATGTATGGTGTATACTTCTAAAATTGGCATATTATCTTCTTTTCTATGATTCTTGTGTTTCTTTTTAATTTATATTAAATTTATACCAAAATTTTATTTCTCAATGGGTTGTCTTTCTTTGGTCTTATTTTTTCAAAAGGATCATAAGCAATTTGACAGAAAGCAATGTTTATATATTTATTTAAATAATTTGAGTAATTTAGTCTTTATCTGAATAGCATTTCCCAAAGTGTGTTCCTCCAGGCACTACTTATGAGAGATATTAGTAGCACTTCCATAGGATTTTTTAAAAGTTTTGTTTCCAGATAAGTGTCAAATAAAGGTAAAACAAAATTGTAGAGATTTATTTATTTTAGGACTCCAGAGTCTTAAATATGCTAATTTGCATCATGAAAATCCAGGAGGTGGTATATAAAAAACAGTGTTCCCTATGCTTATTTAACTGTGACTTTTTAAGAAACAGCTTGAAGAAAGTATGTCTGAGGACTTACTTTTAGAAACACCGCCCCAAACACTGCCTCTTGTATTTCTGCCTGAAATAGTGTATACTAATATTATTATATATTGCTAATATACAGTAATGGTGTCTGTTACGTGTTAGAAATGCATATCTTAATACCTACCATCAGTGGCTTTTTAATGGATATTTGGTACAACAAATTTCTAATTAAAATTTACAACACATCCAGAAAGAATGTGAAAATAGCCTGAATCTCAGATCCATTATTCCACTTGAAGGTTAAGGATCCCCAGAAAAGAAGAGAATATTTCTCCCTCCCCTTCCCCATCCCAAATAATAATTTAAAAGCACCCTTGAGTTTTATGTCAAACCAGCATTTGGACTAAAATGGAAAGGCGATGAGGGTAGGTGCTGCTTTGTCTGATTTGAATAGTTAATGAGTCTACTCACCTTTGAGAACACTGACTTTCTAGTTGAAAACTCAGTCAGTAAGATCACTATTCTTTCTAGTTATAACAGTGCATGAGATTATTGTATAGTCTTTGTCCTCTGTGAAGAAAATCAACATCGAGATATATGTACATTTCCTATAATAAAAACTGAATCTATTTAGTTTTAGTTTTCTCCTACATAATATTGAGTTGTTTTTATTTGCTTTCTTCCTTTGCCCTTTTGTTCCTCTTTCCCTCATTTAGAGTAACCAAGAGCAGGTGTTGCTTCAGGGCGAGGACCGCTTGTACTTGAACTGTGGAGAGGCTTCACAAACCCAGAATCCTAGGAGTTCTTCAACACACTCTGAGCATAAGCCCAGTCGAGAAAAGAGCCCATTTGCAGATGGAGGTTTAGAGTCTCAGGGATTAAGCACTTTACTTGGACATCGGCATTGGCATGTTGTACAGGTAAATCTTTAATTACTGATTACAAGAGACTTATTCTTTGGTAGGATATCACCTGGAACAGATTATTAAATATTTCATCTTTTAACTTCAGGCAACTGAGAATCCTTTTAACCATTTTGTCATGTCCCTCTTCTGCTTTTCTGTGTTCTTGTCCTCTTGTCTTCTCCCTCCTTTCTTTCCATTTGGCGTAGAGTGTATCCCCACCTGCTTCAAGTCCATTAATAATGTCAAGAACTAGAAGTTTGTTTTGCCTTCTCATTGAGAACTATTTATTTTACTTTCAGCCTCTTTTTTGTATAAATGTAGCTCTACGGATTTGCACAGGCAAAACAAAGTGTAATAATCTCACAGAAAGTGGAACATCAACTAGTACTCTGTGCAGCTGATCTTACAGTCCTAATGGGGCCATGTTGAGGTTAATCACGTGACTTTGGACCCTAATTGCAGACTTGTGATCAGTAGAGAGCTTTATTGTTAATAATTTTATTAGCTAATCTCATTCCGAATTATTTATTCATTCTGATATCACTGTTAAATTAACAGTGTCTTACAGTAATTCTGATAAACTGACATTTAACATAGAAATCAATTCTGAATTTTGATACCAAGTAAAATTATTTTGGGGAAACCAGTAAGTTGAAGTTTCTTAAAAGAAACTTGCATACATAATTTCAGTGTCTTGAGTATTTTCTTTTCCCTTTTGATAGCAAAATATTTTAGGTACATCAAAGCCCACTCTTAGTTTCTTTCAGTCAGTTTCTATTTCCATAATTCTTTGCCTTACTTTGACTCAGTATGTTTACCCTACTAGCCTACTTCAGCTCCCATGTTATTTTCAGTTGACTTTGAGTGAAGATAATGAGGGACAAAAAAATGGTCATGTGAAAGGTTGAAGGATTATCTCCTACATTGACATGTGGTATACACTAAAAGAAAATGTACTTAACTTACATTAATAAATTCATAGAATCAAACAATGTACATACCATTTTATAATTAGTAACAATTTTTAAATAAAACTGCATTAGCTACTTCCTTGACTAAAATTTTCCACTGCTCCCTTCTCTCCTATAGCCATTTCTCTGCTATTTTCATTTCCCCATACTTTGAACTATTCATTCTACACTGACCTAGCATCAATGCCAGTTCTGCCTAGCCAGGTCTGTGTTACCAGAGAGCCAAGTAGAGCAGAGGATCAAAGAAGGTAGGTCTGGAACTAAAAAATCGATCAGGCAATAACAAAAATTGAATTTCCTTCCAGCTCAAAAACTCAGTGATTCTGTGATTCTTAAGCATCTATGAAGTATCCCATATAAGAGAAACATTTTAACACTGATTTTAGGACTTCGGGTAACAGCAAGATTCTACTGTTATTCTATTCTTTTGACAGCTAAAAATATTTAGACAGATGAACTTTTAAAACTTGAGTTTACCTAGTGTATCAGTTTCCTTAAAAATAACATAAATAATGCCACATTAATTGTTTTGTACTGCCAAAACAATTATAATGAGCTCATAGAATTTTTCAAGCTGGAAGGACCTTAGAGATCATAAAGTCCAACTGGATTTGATACATGTGGTAACTGAGGATCAGGGAAGTTATATGACTTGTCCAGTTCACCCAGCAGAGTAGTGGCAGACTTATCTTTATCCTGACTCTATGTTAAAGTAACAATCTAATGTATTTTAAAACCGAGGTGCTGAGTATTAAATCACATAATACACTACTGACCTTGAGCTAAAACTTAGAATTTGCCTGTTTGGCAGTTTGTACTGGAGTTGCCCTATATTTTGCTGGCACTCCAGCTACGTGATTCAGTGCAGTTATGGTGGTGGTGTATAGGGCAGTATACAGTGTCTGTCTAATGCTAAACCTTTACGTTCTAGGCTTTTTAGCCATTTCTCATGACTCCCTGAAGAAACATAGTTACCTGCTTTAATTTACCCTACAATATTATCCTTTTTTCTAAGATAAGTGACCACATCCTCTGTCAAAGTTGATTTTGTTTGCATGATTTATTCTTTGTATGCTTCTTGTGTAGCTTAGATGAACTCCAACTAATTCTGCTGCCTGTTCTGTTTCTCATTTAGAGTACTAGTTTGTTTGTTTGTTTGTTTAAACCTGCTACCTTATACTCCTTAGCTTCCAGACTGGAAAATTCTATGTTACTTATGATTTTTCTTTAACTAAAACAAAACAAATACATACTTGTCAGAAGCAGGATTGGTAGCTGGCAGTAAAGGCGGTGCTTTTTTTTTTGAGATCGAGTTTGTTCTTTGTTGCCCAGGCTGGAGTGCAGTGGCGCAATCTTAGCTCACTGCAACCTCTGCCTCCAGGGTTCAAGCGATTCTGCTGTCTCAGCCTCCCGAGTAGCTGGGATTACAGGCACCTGCCACCACGCCCAGCTAATTTTTGTATTTTTAGTAGAGACGGGGTTTCACCATGTTGGCCAGGCTGGTCTCGAACTCCTGACCTTGTGATCCACCTGCCTTGGCCTCTCAAAGTGCTGGGATTACAGGCATGAGTCACTGCACCCAGCCAAAGCAAGCACTAGCAAGCACCAGCCAAGGTGCTTTTTAAAAAGTTTTTTCTTACTTAGAAATTTTAAAACTTTTGAAAGTCATTTGTTGACATACGGGGCACAAACTACCAAAATTTTACAAAACCTTCTAGTTTTAGGCCATGTTCCTTCTAAGTCTGCCATTTATTTTAATGGTCAGTATTTTGTATGATACAAACATTTACTTCTGAAAGGTACATAAATCTATTATCCAGTGTTCTGAGGGTGTTAGTTTGATGGTTAGCTTGGCTATTTAGAAAGAATAAGCTTCACAGAATGTGGGAGCACCTACAGGGTATCAGGCACTAAGTTAGGGATTTCCAACAGAGAGTATTTAAAGGCTATTTCATTCATAAATTATTTGCTGTCTTCCTACAGTATGTATCAAGTGTACCAGGTATTTGGCACAGAACAAATCCGCTAGGAGGATGGCTCCCACAGTCTCACTAGTTATAGACAAAACTAATCTAGGCAGGAGACAGAGTTTTAGCAGTTACTTTAAAATTTAGAAATCATAGTAACAAATAAGGGCGGATTCAGTTTCTTTAAGAGAAACTGAAACATTCTAAGATAAGGGTAGAGTTTCTGTACCTTAGCACTCAGTTTTCCAATGATGTGGCATGACCTTAGTGCCCTGAGTGTGCTTTCATGACCTGTTTTTTTTTTCCTCACGGATTAGCTGCCTCTTCCTTACTTCTGCCGTTTCCTGTTCTCAGTATTAGAGGTAGAGCTCAGAGTTCAGATGACACATAGATCAATAAAGTTGACCTACTGGAGAAAACGCATAGTATCTTTAGACAGAAAACTGCATGAAAAATAAAGCTTCGTTCTAAACTTAGCACCTTAAGTTTTTAAAATAAATCATTTGTGGCACTTCATAGATTTTTACAGAATAAATTGTTTTCTCTTATAGATACTGATCATAATGTGATCATTTAATAAGATTTAACTTTGGTTCCCATTATTAGAAACTCTTTGTGTTAGAATCCACTTTTGCAGTAAGATCCCAGCTCCTCCATTACCCACCCACACGTTTCATAAGTACTCATGAAATACCAAGGTTTGAGGGAGGTGAGGATTCCTTTTAATGCCATGGGTGATTGGCACAGTTGTACTCAGGTATATCCTCCTGCTGTGAGTGACTGCTGAAAACAGTTGAAAATGCTTTCAACTTTTATTTCACCACCCAATCATTACCTTAAGTGTACCATTATTCGGAACTAATTTTACCCATCATAGTGATTTTTTGGGGGGTGGGGGGGTGCAGGGAGACAGAATCTCACTTTGTTGCCCAGGCTGGAGTGCAATTGCGCAATCTCGGCTCACTGCAACCTCCGCCTCCCGGGTTCAAGTGATTCTCCTACCTCAGCTTCCCGAGTAGCTGGGATTACAGGCACCTGCCATCATGCCCGGCTAATTTTTGTATTTTTAGTAGAGACAAGGTTTCACCATGCTGGCCGGGCTGGTCTCGAACTCCTAACCTCAAGCAATCTGCCCGCCTCAGCCTACCAAAGTGCTGGGATTACAGGTGTGAGCCACTGCACCTGGCCCATGGTGAATTTTATTAATTTATTAAGCTATTGATTTAGTTGGATTTTAAGTTGACTCAAGTCAACTTAATAAGTAAAGTATAACAAATAATAAGTAGTAAGTAAAGCACTTGATTAAGTGAAGTATAACAAATAGTTCTATCAAATTTTTTCAAGGTTAATACAGATGTTTAGAGCATATTGCTTTTACTTAATTTTTATTCTGTCTTCACATTACACAAACAATCTTACTGGGTTTGATTGCAGTTTACTTCACTTTTTAATTTGGCATTTAGTTTTTAAATATGTGACAACTCTTCTTAGAGTAAAATGAAAATAAATTTGAACAAATTGAAACTTTTCTTACTCCAAGAACAGAAGACTTTTTTTGTTCGGTTCTGTTAATTCTCGCCCTGCTCCAGCATGTGCTCATGAAAACTCATCAGCAGGCTAGAGAGATCAGTCTCATTAAAACAAAAATTTACTTAATGTACATTGATATCCCGTATCAATTATTTAAATTGAAAGGTGGTGTTAGGATGATACAAAGACACCATGTTCAAAGATGTAAGACAAACAACGTGGAAAAATTAACCCCTTTTCTTGCAGATAGAGTTAATATTTGTAATATATTAAAAGTTCTTGTAGATAAGTCAAATACCCCAATAGAAAAATAATAGCTTACATACACTCTTTCATGTATATATATATACATGTTTAAAGATAGAATAAAAGCTACCAGTGGTTGTCCCTAAACAGAGAACTTCATTTTGTCAATTTTTATATTGTATAATTTTATAAGCTTTTTTTTTTTTTTTTTGAGACAGAGTTTCACTCTTGTTGCCCAGGCTGAAGTGCAGTGGCACGATCTTGGCTCACTGACTGTGACCTCTGCCTCCCGAGTTCAAGCGATTCTCCTGCCTTAGTCTCCCATGTAGTTGGGATTACAGGCATGCGCCACCATGCACGGTTAGTTTTGTATTTTTAGTAGAGATGGGATTTTGCCATGTTGGTCAGGCTGGTCACAAACTCCTGACCTCAGGTGATCCACCTGCCTCGGCCTCCCAAAGTGCTGGGATTACAGCGTGAGCAGCCGCACCTCGCCTGAGCATTGCTTTTTTAATCAGAAAAGTGTAAAAGTAATAAAAATATTTCCATTAAAAACCAGAACTTTTTCTGAGGCTGTAATTGTATTAGATTAGGTTGTTTTGGAATGGTTTATATCAGCAAACCCAAACTGTTCATCTGCACAATTCATAGCTGCCCTCATGGGTGCCTTCTCTGAAAATCTCTTGTCAGTCCGTATTGAATTCAATATTTAAAACAAACAGAAACATCGTAAAGGGTAAGGGGCAGGGAGAGGAAAGTCTGGTGCCTAGAAACATGAAATAACAAACATAAGATATAAAACACTGATTCATATACAAATGGTGAATTCCAAGTGCTCTGCTACCAACTGGGGGGGGGCACCTTAAACATTGTTCAGGAAGATGAATCTCATATTGTGATAACTTAATGCTTTAAGTTTAAATATATTTCATAAGTTTTACCAAACTGATGTGTTATTTTCTATAGATTTCCAGCACCTATCTAGAGAGCAATTGGCCTATACGGGTGAGTTGTTACATTGTTGGTGTTAACTTTTGTTGGCTAGCATTTGCTGCAAGAGGCATTCTGGGAAGAGCCCTTCAGTGGGTGTATTGAGAAAAATAAAACACTTGATCTATTGTAACATTGCTAGTATATTAACATCTATAATTTTGTCAGCTGTAACTGAATATTTGGATTTTAAAATATTTAATTAGCAAACATTTATTAATAGTCTATTTGCCTGACACAATACTAAGCTCTTTATGCCTAATAAAGTATATAGGTTTACAAGGAAAAGTTCTTATTTTTTTTTTTTTCAAACAGTTTTCAGCTATTGATAAGCTTGGACAGAATATTGCTGTGGTTGGCAAGTTTGGTTTTGCACATTACTCTTTACTCACCAAAAAATGGAAACTTTTTGGAAACATTACCCAGGTTAGTCTTTTTTGAGATTAAAAACCTATTTCTCAAAGTGTAAGAGAACTACAATATGAAATAGCTATAAAGTTTATCACTAAGTAATTCTGGTTACTTATTAAAAATAAGGAAAATCAGATATTAAAAAGTGATATTGAATATGTCTAAGATTTGATTCTGATAAAATACTTGCTATTTGATAAAGGATCTTGTGTTGAAATAGTTGGTTTATTTTTAATTCTTGTTAAGATCGGTAACTATAATTCTTTAGCCTAAGGATTTATTCTTACATTCCAGCTTGAGTTTATCTAATGTGATCAGAATAGATTTCCACAGAATTTGAGATCATTCCCTGCCTGTTCTGTATGTGATGCATATGGGATAGTGAGCGTGTGTGTGTGTGTGTGTGTATGTGTATATGTATGTACATACATGCATGCAGTTGGAAGAGAAGGAAATCAATACCTGTTAAGTGCCTATTGTGTGTTAGGCATTTTAAGGCACTTTCATATATGTTACCTTACTCATCTGCATAGCAACTCAATGAAGGCACTACTGTTACTCATCTTTCAATGTAAACACACACACACACACAAAACTAGGATTCAGTTACTCATCTGATAAGTGATTAAGCCAGAATTTATACCAAGCCCTATTGGGTGCTGGAATGATGATGCTATATAGCACCCAGTTATTTTTAATGGTATATTTGCCTTGTTAAAGAAATATTTATTTTTATAAACAGGATATGGATCATTATTAATAAAGGCTCTAGAGTTATCACTGGAGAGGGAGAGTAGAACAGAATAATTTGATCTTTGGCTGGGCGTGGTGGCTCACGCCTGTAATCCCAGCACTTTGGGAGGCTGAAGCGGGCGGATCACTTGAGGCCAGGAGTCCGAGACTAGCCTGGCCAACATGGTGAAACCCCGTCCCTACAAAATATACAAAAATTAGCTAGGTGTGTTGGTGCATGCTTGTAATCCCAGCTACTTAGGATGCGGCTGAGACATGAGAATTGCTTGAACCCAGGAGGCAGAGGTTGCAGGGAGCTGAGATTGAGCCACTGCATGCCAGCATGGGTGACAGAGTGAGAGTGTCTCAAAAAATAATAATTTAAGCTTTGTCTGGGTAAGAATTTTTATAAATATATTACTTTGTTACAATTTCTGGTAGCATAAGGTAAATTTTTTTTAAAATTTTTATTTTAAGGAGCAAAATATGATCGTGACAGGTGGCTTAGCCTGGTGGAATGATTTTATGGTCCTTGCATGTTATAACATAAATGACCGTCAAGAAGAGGTACGTTTTTTCTCTCAGAAATAACAGATTTTTATATTTGAAAGCTATTAAGCATGGTTTAATTTTATATAGAAAATAGTCTATTGAAAACTGAACAAAACATTTTATCTTTTAATAAAAAATGTAGCTTCTTTTAGCTAGTGGGATTTTCTTTTCAGGTTACTACTTTAAAAAAATTTTAAGTGACAACTGAGACTTCTAAGATAACCTTTTCTAAAGATTTTAGCTGTCAGACATTCTCTATGGAGTTTGAAAATAAAGAGTTAAAAGCAAAAAATTTCATGATATAAGAACAGCTATCCTCAGAGATAGATTTATTTAGTTACTGATTTACAGTAACCCCTCATTAACTATGGGGAATACATTCCAAGACCATCACTGGATGCCTGAAACTGTTAATAGTACTGAACCCTATATAGCACTACCTTTTTTCCCATACATACATACCTATGATAAAGTTTAATTTGTAAGAGATTAATAATGACTAATAATAAAACAATTATGACAGTATATTGTAATAAAAGTTATATGAATGTGGTCTCTCAGAATATCTTAGTATACTGTACTCACCTATTTTCAGACCATGGTTGACTGTAGATAACTGAAACTGTGGCGAGCAAAACCATGGATAAGGGAGACTACTGTATCTGGTTTTTTGTTTGTTTCGAGAAACTGCTGGTCTCATGATGTATCAGGTCTAAATCTGCAGGTCTAGGCCAGGTGCAGTGGCTCATGCCTGTAATCCAAGCACTTTGGGAGGCTGAGGAGGGTGGATCACCTGAGGTCAGGAGTTCAAGACCAGCCTGGCCAACATTGTGAAACCCCGTCTCTACTGAAAATGCAAAAATTAGCCGGGCGTGGTGGCACACCCCTGTAATCCCAACTACTTGGGAGGCTGAGGTGGCAGAATTGCTTGAACCCAGAAGGCGGAAGGTGCAGTGAGCTGAGATCATGCCACTGCACTCCAGCCTGGGCAACAGAGTGTGACCCTGCCTTTAATTAATTAATTAATTAGTTAATTAAATAAGGTCTAACAGGAATATTTTATAATAGTACATTCAGTTTTGATCACTTCATTCTTTGCTTATTCATAGAATGAGCCTAGTCTGCAAAAATATATAAGCATAATCCATTTATTGTTAAAGCTTAGATAGTTCTTTTAACTCCTGTTACTAAAAAAAAAAAAAAAAAAAAAAGTCAGAAGATAAAAACAGCATGTTTAAAGTATTTGGTCATCCCTAGTAGTTATCTTGTTTATATAATTTTCTTTATTTTTGTTTTCTTCAGCTTAGAGTATACTTGCGAACATCAAATCTGGACAATGCCTTTGCTCATGTCACCAAAGCACAAGCAGAAACATTACTGCTTAGTGTCTTCCAGGACATGGTAATAGTATTTAGAGCAGACTGTTCAATATGCCTTTACAGTATTGAAAGAAAATCTGATGGGTAAGTATCTGGCATAAGAGAAGTCACTTTTTGCTCCTATTTATCATGTTTTTCTTTTGTAGTTTTTATTTTCTCAAAACAGTTATTCCACTTTTATATTCAATCTCGTTTTTGTTAGAAGTAAAAAAAGCAAGTTTTAATTAGTGATACTGATATAATAGCTAAGAAAAAAGAAATATCCTACACTAACTTCTTTAGCTTATCTTCCTGGAGTCATTTGAAAAAAAAATCTAGTTTGGGATGAGGTTAAACCCTCAGATACTAAATTTTTTTCACAACCTTGAAAATAAATGGTTACTGACTCTCCTAGTGCTCCCGATACTTGGTGGGAATTTGAAGGAGTTCCACAACTTTAAGACGGTAGGAAGCATGTTCTTAGCAAACTGACTTACATTTCCACTGAGCTAGATGGCTATAGTCTGGGGCAGAAAAAAAATCAGTGTTGTTGCTGCTGCATGTTGCCTTATATTTGTGTTGGCATCTGGTCTACTTGCAACATATTTAGACCACACCTCTTGAGTTCTCTTTTTGTTCTCAGAGGTTAATTGAAGTATGTATTTACTGAAACAGCACAGTGATTGAGGAGTAATGCAAGATAAAAATTAAGACATCTCACTAGCCTCAGTGATTGAACCGTCATTCTTTCTCAATCAGCTAGTTTTTTCCACTTAAATATTTGTATTCTTATAGCTTCTTCCCTAGTTTTCGTCTTCCCTCCTATTTGTTACTCCCTTTCTTTCTCTCTTATCCCCATGTATGTTCCCTGGTTCCCCTCAACCTTGCCAACTTCCTGATCGAAGGATATATGGGCAGAAGATGATAGGTAGAAGACATCTGAGTCTTCCATAAGCATGAAGTCTAATACTATTACTAGTGGAAAAGAAAGAAAATCTTGTTAGCATTGTTGTTGAGGTATGTGGGTTTCTTTTGTTTTTACAGTCCAAATACTACTGCTGGTATTCAGGTTCTTCAGGAGGTTTCCATGTCACGCTACATTCCTCATCCTTTCCTGGTAGTATCTGTCACTCTGACATCAGTGAGTACAGAGAATGGAATCACCTTGAAAATGCCACAGCAGGTACCATTCCATTGTCAAAGCTCTTTGGAGTTTACGTCTCAGTTTTTGGTATTCGAGTCCATATTAGGCACTATTTGTTCAGCAAATAAATACTAAGTGTCTAAAATGTACCTTATATGAGGATGCTGGGTTGCAGTGGCAAATTAAAAAGACATGCTTTCTGCTCAGGCATTAAATAAATAATTACATAATGAATTGTTCCTGTTATGTGTACCAAAAAGTAGTATACATTACTGTGAGAGCATATAACAAAAACCTATTATAATCTGAATAATCAGAGATTTCTGTATCATTTAAATTAAAACCAGAAGAATAAGTAGAGTTTAAGTTAAAAGGGGATGGATTTTCAGGTGGAAGGAACGGTAGTGCAGAGGCCCATAGACAAGAGAGAACATGACACACTCAGGGAATTGGAAGAATTTTACAGTGACTGGGACATGGAAATTGAAAGAGGATATAAGTCTTGTAGATAATATTGATAATTTTAGACTTTAAGTCTAAAGTGTTTTAAGGTAGATATTATTAGATCTAACCTTTAGTAAGACAAAACTACTGTAGGGAGAGCAACTGGGAGGTCATTGTAATGATCTAGGTCAGTGGTGTTCATAGTCTGAACTTGGGCAGTGAAAAAGGATATGGAAAGAAGTAGAATTGAGTATAGAATAGCAGGGGCTTTATAATTAGTTAATTATGAGGAAAGAGAAAGTATAATCCCATAGTTTCTGGGTAAAGTAACAGGGCAGTAGGGTGACCAGGACCCACGTTGCATAACTTCCTATTTCAGTGGTTTGTAAACTTTGTGTCAACTGGGAACTTATTGTCAGAGGAAAATTCTATGTAGATTTATTTGTCATCCCTGTCTGCCCAGTCTGTCTTTTACTTCCTATCGAGGCACTTCTGTCAAACCTCAACACTCCATAAAATAATTAGAAAACAGTGCAGTAGACTATCCAGTTATGAGGAATGTAATATTACTTATATGAATCTAAAATCGATTTTGTTACATTTTATCCCAGTTCTCTATTCTTTGTAACAAGACATTGTAAAAGCTACTCCCTCGTCCACATGATGACCCCTAAAATATTTGCAGACAGTTATCATTCCTTGGCTTCTCCTTCTCTCCTCAAACCTCTCTGTCTTCTTATCTGCATGCTAAATACTTCCATATCTCCAACTATTTCATGTGACATACCTCCAACTATTTCATGTGATGCTTGTTCTAGACCCCTTAACCATCTTGGTCTCCCTTTTTTTTTTTTTTTTTTTTCCTTTTTTTCCTTTTTTCCTTTTCTTTTTTTGAGACAGAGTCTCACTCTGTCGCCAGGCTGGAGTGCAGTGGCGCAATCTCAGCTCACTGCAACCTCTGCCTCCCACATTCAAGTGATTCTCCTGCCTCAGCCTCCCGAGTAGCTGGGACTACAGGTGTGCGCCACCACGCCCAGCTAATTTTTGTATATTTAGTAGAGACAGGGATTCACCATGTTGGCCAGGATGGTCTCAATCTCTTGACCTCATGATCCGCTTACCTCGGCCTCCCAAAGTGCTGGGATTATAGG
The DNA here is from genome assembly GCF_002776525.5 of Piliocolobus tephrosceles. NCBI lineage: Eukaryota > Metazoa > Chordata > Mammalia > Primates > Cercopithecidae > Piliocolobus > Piliocolobus tephrosceles. Next base: position 76,573,805 of record NC_045447.1, on the reverse strand, counting down.
CGTGAGTGACCGTGCTCGGTCTTAGTCTCCCTTCTCTAGGTAAAATTGGTTTTCCCCTTTAAAATATAGTTCCTATTTCCTCTACAAAGCATATTTAATGGTAACCAGTTAGTCCTAGTTGATAAGGGAATATACTGTTTTATAGAAGTTTAGATAAAAGGTGTGAAAACAGCTGTGACAATTTAAAAATCATTTTGCAGTCCTGAGGAACTAATCAATCTTAGCATCACTAAAAATGGGAAAACCAGGTGTGGTATGCTTCTTGAGGTGATATAGCATGAAGTTCACAAGAATTATTGCCAAAAATCTTGAACCCGAATCAAATCAAGTGTACAGAGTCATCTTCCCTACCACAAGGAAGCAGAATACGAGACATTCTGTTGGACAGCTACAAGTCACTAACGTGGGGGAAAAAGAAGCGCATCTTCTAGATTAAATAAGATTTTGAAGCCATAAAAACCAAATGCAGTGGATAAAACTCATTTGTGAGGCAAATGTGATAATCACTACCCTACAGAACCAAGTCAGTAAGCTCATTTGTACCTTAAACAAGCTATGAAAAGACACTGTTGAAACAATTAGGGATATTTAAATACTAATGGGGAGAGAAAGCAGGGAATAATTGTAAATTTTATTGGATGTGATACTAGCATTGTGGCTATGTAAGCAGATGCCCATATATTTTAGGAATGCATATTAAACATATAGAAGTAAAATGGGTAGCATATCTTACTTGAAAAATACTCTGACAAAACTGAAAAAAAAAATAAGGGATGGATGGAGCACATAGGCAAAATCTTGATAATTGTGAATTCTCCCTACTTTTAATCATATTTAAAGTTTTCATATTTAACAAAGGACTCATATATCCCAGATAGAGTAGGCAACCAGTGGCATCAGTAGTACTGAATACCATATTTAGAGAGGACCTTTCACAAAGAGAAGGTGCTTAATTTGGCTAGAAGTTAAAATTGACTGATTACCATAGAGGGAAAACAAAGAATGCTAGAGCAAAGTAAGTTTTGATTTAATACTAAAGTTTAAAAAAAAAAATAGCAGTAACAGTGAAAAATCTTCAACAGCAACATAGTCTCTCCATGAGAGTGAGCTCCTGGCTACTGAAATTCTCATGGATAATCAACTGCCAGGGATTTTTTTAGGGTAAGAGATGGAGTTTGGGGTTCCTTCAAATTTAGGATTTTGAGCATACAGGTAGCCCTTGCTTTTTTCTGAAAGCTTTATTAAAGTTGCCTGAGAGTGCTGTTGCAGTCATCTTTAACATTATCAGAAAATGTTGAATGCTAAGATCGGATACTGATAATACCCACTCACTGAAGAAAAGAGAAGTGTACTTTTGTAATGAATTAGTATGAAATGTGAAATCTACCATCTTAAAACTTAAGGTAGTCATTATAAATATTACCCATATTGCGGTGAATTACAGTAAATGCCTTTAAGGTCTTTTGAAGTGTTTTAGTGTATGCCAATCCCCAGTCATGCTGTTTTGCTGCAGGTGTTTGTGTCTTTTTTTTTTCCTCTGCTATCTAGCTACATTTTACTGTTATCTAGGTGACTTTTCTAGTTCCCACACACCTAAATTCCATGTTCGCTTCTCATACCTCCAAATTACTTTCTGGATAGATACCCAATTTTTTTATTTAGTCATTTCTTTATACACAATCCCCTGTAGAATCTGAAAGCAGTAAGCAAGAGTAGTTTGTATAGCCAAGTATTTTGCAACTAGAATATATAGGGTGGCTGTTGTTTTCTTGATGAACCCTAAATGATACTGGCAGCTTACATTAATCCAGCCAGCATACAGCAAAGACTGGGACACAATCCCACAAGTTTTGAATAGTCATTCTTTCCTCCCTGAAATTCTTTCCTTCTGTTTATATAGCATATATAGCATTGTGCTTCCCTATTTCTCTTTTGTTTTCCAAAAGCTCAGGTGATGGCCCGCTGCTCTTTTTTCCCTGGCTATTGTGCCTGAGAAACACATCTGTCTCCTTTGTTTACCAGCTTCACCTATTTTTTTTTTTTTTTTTTTTGAGATGGAGTCTTGCTTTGTCACCCAGGCTAGAGCGCAGTGGCGCGATCTTGGCTCACTGCAACCTCCGCCTCCCGGGTTCAAGTGATTCTTCTGCCTCAGCCTTCCGAGTAGCTGGGATTACAGGCGCCTGCCACCATGCCTGGCTTATTTTGTATTTTTAGTAGAGACGGGGTTTCACCATGTTGGCCAGGCTGGTCTCAAACTCCTGACCTCGTGATCCACCCGCCTTGGCCTCCCAAAGTGCTGGGATTACAGGCGTGAGCCACTGCGCCCAGCCTGGCCCAGCCTCACCTTTAAGCTTCTGACGCTGGTACAGTCATCTCTGATTTAGTCATCGCTCACATTTTTACCTGGAAGTCTTAAGGTTTTTGTTTCTTTGTTTTTTTCAAATTAAATGAGCCAAAAAGAAAAAGAGAAACTCTTTTGTTTTCCCTTCCCTAATTTCTCTTCCTACCTTCTATCAGTGATAATAACTTCAACTTCTCTAGCACCTCCGCTAACCTGGAAATCGTCTATGGTTCTTCTCTTTTTCTACCTTTCATGTCTAGGATAGCAGTAAGTTCTATTTTTTTTAACCAAAATTTTCCTTCCTCTTTACAGGTGGAAATGACTTGATACCTGAGATTCCTTTTAAAACAGGGCTGCTCAAAATTTAATGTGCATAATGGTTTAAGTTGGGTGATAGGGCTCAATAGGAAATCATTATACTAGGCTCTCTGAGGTTTGACTGAAATTTTTCATAATAAAAAGGCAGACTATTTCCTTATTTCTGAAGTCAACACCCATGAAATCTGCCTCTCCTGAGTAACCTATCCTGATTAACTATGATTTTTTAAATAACTGTCTTAATCAAGAGCCATAAGTAGTGGCTTCTTTCCTGCTGCTCTTTTATCTGGCTTTCTAAATCCTCCTTGAAGGTCTGTTACCATCCAGCTTTGTTCTCATAATGTCCCTAGTCTAGCCAGACTGTTCTCACTTTCCCGGTAGTTCCCTGTCTTCGTTTTCATTGCACACTTCTACCAACCCTTACTCTCCCACTTGTGTATGTCTTCCTCATCTGTCAGATTCTACTGCATCCTTTTAAATTTCCTGTAGTTATTGCAGCTAGATCACTGAAGTGATCTCTCATTTTGATAAACTTCTAAAGTTCTCTTAGTTTTTTCAGGATAATTCAACTCTGCCCTCAATCTTATGTCACTGGTGTTGTTCATTAATTGCATTATGTGTTAGGCTTTGTACCATCCTAGCCAGAAAGCTCCTTGTATTCCCACAGAGCCTAGCAGAATGGCTATACATAGTACAACCTCAATAAACATTGTGTTGTTTCATCTATAAACCTTATGGATTGGGGGTAGATGCGGAAAGCATACTGATACAGAAGTATGAATTTAGCTGCTTTTTCTTAAATTTCAGGCCCGTGGTGCAGAGAGCATTATGTTAAACCTGGCAGGACAGCTCATCATGATGCAGAGGGACAGGTCAGGCCCACAGATCCGGGAGAAGGACAGTAACCCTAACCAAAGGAAACTTGTGAGTAAAGTGCAAGTCATTTCTTTTCAAACATTAAGAAGGTATGAGATAAGGATGAAGGAATTAAAGAATTTAGGAGAAGAGTATTTTATGATTTGGAAATGAGAAATTGTAAGTCCATAAAATTAGTCTTAAGCCTCTGGGTATAAGACTGACTGACTGGAGGATAAGGTCCCAAAATGATCATGAAACGTTCCATACTCCATATGTTACTGCTTAGGCATCATTCATTGCGAATTCTAATGGGGAAAAAAAAGGGATAGAGGCCGGGCGCGGTGCCTCATGCCTGTCATCCCAGCTCTTTGGGAGGCCGAGGCAGGCAGATCACGAGGTCAGGAGATCCAGACCATCCTGGCTAATACGGTGAAACCCCATCTCTACTAAAAATACAAAAAATTAGCCAGGTGAGGTGGCAGGCGCCTGTAGTCCTGTACTCGGGAGGCTGAGGCAGGAGAATGCTGTGAACCCAGGAGGCGGAGCTTGCAGTGAGCCGAGATCGCGCCACTGAGCTCCAGCCTGGGCAACGGAGCGAGACTCCGTCTCAAAAAAAAATATATAGGGATAGACTGGTGAAGTTCATGGGGTGTTTTGTTTTTAGATTTAAGTGTATATACTTTAAGAGGCTAGGATACTTCTATTAACTCTAAATAGATCCCCTTGCTTTTCCCAAAAAGATATTATACTATCATTTGAAAGACTTAGTACACTAGTACCTAGGAACTTAAGAACCTGCAAATGTAATAGGAAAACAACTTGATTCTTGTCTCTCCTTCTCCAGCTGCCATTCTGTCCTCCTGTTGTACTAGCCCAGTCTGTTGAAAGTGTCTGGACAACGTGTCGAGCAAATAAACAGAAACGTCACCTTCTGGAGGCCCTCTGGCTGAGCTGTGGTGGTGCAGGGATGAAAGTTTGGCTCCCTCTCTTTCCTAGGGATCACCGCAAGCCCCATTCCTTCTTGTCCCAGCGGATCATGCTGCCTTTCCACATCAACATTTACCCGCTAGCTGTTCTGTTTGAAGATGCTTTAGTCCTTGGTGCTGTCAATGACACTTTGCTATATGATTCTTTGTATACTCGGAACAATGCTAGAGAACAGCTGGAGGTGCTCTTCCCTTTCTGTGTTGTGGAGAGAACCTCTCAGATCTACCTCCACCACATTCTACGACAACTTCTGGTCAGAAACCTTGGGGAGCAAGCCTTGCTCTTGGCCCAGTCCTGTGCCACATTACCTTACTTCCCTCATGTGCTGGAGCTCATGCTCCATGAAGTACTGGAAGAAGAAGCTACCTCACGGGAGCCCATTCCCGACCCTCTGCTTCCCACTGTGGCAAAATTTATCACCGAGTTCCCCCTCTTCCTGCAGACAGTTGTCCATTGTGCCAGGAAGACTGAATATGCCCTGTGGAATTACCTTTTTGCAGCTGTTGGAAACCCTAAGGACTTGTTTGAGGAATGTTTGATGGCTCAGGATTTGGACACAGCTGCCTCTTACCTTATTATCTTACAGGTAACAATTCTGTTCTTATAAAGGGGCAAGAATTAATGAGCTTAAACTTAGAAAAATAGAAATGTCCTGTTTTGGCACCATGATTGTGTTTAAGGAATTCATAGTCAGATCTTCTGTGTATATCTTTAATTTGGAAGAATTCAGATTCCTTTGAATGTCATAAAGTAACATTGCAGAGATATTTTTTCCTGTTTGTGCATAAATAAGCCTAAGCAGAGTAATGAGTTCAGAGTAGTATTTTGAAAATTTAATATATTGAAGAAATTTAATATATGTATTAGAATACATATAATAAGAACATGTAAGAAATACTACATAAGATTATTGAAATATTACATAAGAAACATAGCAAAGAAAGTATTATTTGGGATATTAGTGAGTTTGAGTTTCCCACAACAGTAGATTTGTTTCCTTTTAGTGTGGGTTGCTGAGGGGACACTTACTTAGAGCATAGTCATAACAGAGCACCTTGAGCTAGTCTCCCCAAAGCACGCCGAGAAGGCTCAGGCCTGCCACAGCAAAGACCCTCAGAGCACACAGGTTTTCTCAAAATAATGGCTTCTTTGCAACTCTTGACAATTTATTTCATTAGGTATTTGACAAAAGGGCTTGACAGTCGGTTATTTGATAGGCTACACTTAAAGATTCTTTCCAGTTACTGCAAAGTTGTTTTCATTGATATAAGAAACTAACCATAAACCTAGTTTGAATCTCTGCCTGAAGCAGATTTCCCGTCAGCTTCTTTGCTTCACGACAACGGACTGAAACCAGAAGAGACACTCAGAGGCAGAGGCCGGGTGGCCTTGAAGTCCATGGCTAGCCCTAAAGAAAAATACATAGGGTTTTAAAAACAGAATCAAAATAAATGCAGCTGTTTTTTTGGTTCTGGGTCACTCCCTGTAACTTCACTGATCTCCCTGACAATGTAATTTTTTCTGCAACAGACTTCCTAGGTTGCTATGGATTGACAGATAATAACTACAATTAAAGTTGTTTATTAGGCACCTTTCCATGAAGACCAAGATAGGCAGGTTAAATTTGTGAAAGAAAAATGGAGGATTCTGAATGTGCAGCAGGACCTTACTACTTGCTATTGCCCAAAGCAAAGATTTTAGTTACATCCTTCAGAAAACTCTACAACAGGTGACAGACCTGACCTTTTTTGGAGTCGGGCAAACCTCCCTTTTTTCTCTTCCTTTTCTGCTGATCTTCAACAATTTACTTAACTGAGTTTCCTCACTTGTAAAATACAAATGATATGTCTATCTGCAGAGTCACTGGGAGAAATAAATGAAATAATGAATTAAAGTATATGTACGGTATCTGGCATGTAGTGGGAGTTTAATAAATTATAGTTTACATGCACCAGAAGAGTACTTGCCTCGCTTTTCCTTGTACGGTACTTTTTAATCTTGCTATTAAACTAACCCCCTGTGGTGGTGTGACTACATTCTTTGAGTTTAGAAAGCTGGAGATAAAGAATTGCTCATATCTTCCCAAATTGTGTAATATAAAAAGAATGCTATCCTGGTTGTTTTTTACAGAATATGGAAGTCCCTGCAGTAAGTAGGCAACATGCTACCCTTCTATTCAACACAGCACTAGAACAAGGCAAGTGGGACCTCTGTCGACACATGATTCGATTTCTTAAAGCCATTGGCTCTGGAGAATCTGAGACACCTCCATCCACACCCACAGCTCAGGTTAGTTGGAAAAGTTATACATCTCTAGACTATACACCCATGTGGCATCTTTCTCTAATGGTACTGCATATTGTGTGTAATCCTAGGAACCCAGTTCAAGTGGTGGATTTGAGTTCTTCAGGAATCGAAGCATCAGTTTATCCCAGTCAGCTGAAAATGTTCCTCCGAGTAAATTCAGTTTACAGAAAACACTAAGCATGCCATCTGGTCCCTCTGGAAAAAGGTAAATAATAAAGAGCCATTACTGCTTCTTGGGCATTCATGACACACTGCATTTCAAGACATTTACAAAATCAGGTCTTAATGGAAACAACTATTTAATCCAGTTGCAGTTTATTTTTCCATTCCCAAAAAGCAGAGACCACACAGAATGCTTCCCTTTTTTCTTCCTCCCAAGTTCACTTCAGTACCCTTTGAATAGTTTCTGCCCCTTTTTCTGGAATAGATCTTGATATACCAGTTCTGAATGTAACAAACTTTTGTTTGTTTAAGACAGAGTCTCACTCTGTCACCCAGGCTGGAATGCAGTGGCACCATATCAGCTCACTGCAACCTCCGCCTCACAGGTTCAAGGGATTCTCTTGCCTCAGCCACCCGAATAGCTGGGATTACAGGCATATGCTACCACACCTGGCTAATGTTCGTATTTTTAGTAGAGATGGGGTTTCACCATGTTGTCCAGGCTAGTCTCGAGCTCCTGGCCTCAAGGATCTGCCTGCCTCTACTTCCCAAAAGGCCGGAATTACAAGCGTGAGCCACCCTACCTGGCCAAATGCCACAGACTTTTGTTTTTCCCGTAAGTTACTGGGGTCCAGGTGGTATTTGGTTACATTAGTAAGTTGTTTAGTGGTGATTTGTGAGATTTTGGTGCACCCATCACCCGAACAGTATACACTGCACCATATTTGTTGTCTTTTATCCCTCGCCCCACTCCCAGCCTTTCCCACAAGTCCCCAAAGTCCATTGTATCATTCTTATGCCTTTGTGTCCTCATAGTTTAGCTCCCACATATCAGTGAGAACATACAATGTTTGGTTTTCCATTCCTGAGTTACTTCACTTAGAATAATACTCTCCAGTTTCATCAGGTCATTGCAAATGCTGTTAATTCGTTCCTTTTTATGGCTGAGTAGTATTCCATCATATATACGTATGTACAACAGTTTCTTTATCCACTCGTTGATTGATGGGCATTTGGGTTGGTTCCACAATTTTGCAGTTGTGAATTGTGCTGCTGTAAACATGCATGTGCAAGTATCTTTTTTGAATAATGCCGCCTTTTCCTCTGGGTAGATCCCCAGTAGTGGGATTGCTGGATCAAATGGTAGTTCTACTTTTAGTTCTTTAAGGAATCTCCACCCTGTTTTCCACAGCGGCTGTACTGGTCACATTCCCACCAGCAGTGTAGAAGTGTTCCCTGATCGCCACATCCATGCCAACATCTACTGTTTTTTGATTATGGTCATTCTTGCAGGAGTAAGGTGGCATCGCATTGTGGTTTTGATTTGAAAATGCAACAGACTTTTAAATTACCTCTGATGATAGAGGACCAAAGTAAAAAGGAAGATAGATAAATCTGTAGGTAATCCAAAAGCCTTCTTAAAGTCAATAATTTTACCTGTCCTTCTAATTATACCTTTTGATAAAAAATAAAAATAAAAATTTAGTGATAATGCATTTGACTCTCCTGTGACCTGTTGATTAGAGAAGTTATTAAACAATGGGGGAGCCAAATGAATTGTACCTGTAGTCCCAGCTACTTGGGAGGCTGAGGTGGGGAAGATAGCTTGAATCCAGGAGTTTGAGGTTGCAGTGAGCTATGATCATACCACTGCACTCCAGACTGGGTGACATTGTGAAACCTGTCGTTTAAGAAAAAAAAAATTGGTTTTCTTTTCATGTCTGCATGACTCACACTGAGAAATTCAATTTCACTTTGCCTCTCTATCCTTAGTTTCTTTGATGTGCTCTCCTTCCCTCTTTTCATTGGGTTTTTCAAATACAGCATAGGTTTGCTGCCTTTCTTTCCGTCACCCACCTGTCACCTGCTTCCTAGTCTGAATTCTTCCATCCCCCTTTTCCTGTTCCCTGTATTCATTCTACAGATGTGTCTTAAAGAGCCTACTGTGTTCCGAGGGTTGTGGTGTAACACGGAGGAGAAGCACTGATACTTTATCATCATTGTCAATCAGAATTAGATCTTGGATCTCTTATCTCCTTGTCAGCTTTAGCAGTACCTCTGCGTAATAAGTATGTGAAATCCTCCAGTAAAGATTATTCTGTAGCTTTCTTGTGTTTCCACTTACAGATGGAGCAAAGACAGTGACTGTGCTGAGAACATGTATATTGACATGATGCTCTGGAGACATGCTCGGCGCCTCTTAGAAGATGTGAGGTTAAAGGACCTTGGCTGCTTTGCAGCCCAGCTGGGCTTTGAACTAATTAGTTGGCTGTGCAAGGAACGTACCCGAGCTGCCCGGGTAGACAACTTTGTAATAGCCCTGAAGAGACTCCATAAAGATTTCCTGTGGCCACTTCCAATCATCCCAGCCTCTTCTATCAGTTCTCCTTTCAAAAATGGAAAATACCGAACTGGTAATGTAGACTTCATGTCACTTGTACAAGGAGAATTGTATTTTACTCCATGTATTTACACATTTTGCTGTTAGTTGATATTCAAGGAATTATTTTCATTCCAAACTTAGGAGTGGATAAAAGTCAACTTTTTGTACATGAGTTGGAATACCAACTATTTGACCAAGGATGTAAATAAAGTAGAACCTATGTCTCTAAGTCTTGTGACGCTGAAGTCTAATTCAAAAATCTAATCATTCTTGGATTATAAAGAAGTTGAGAACTGCCTGAATATAAAAGCTATCATGCTTATGTTATTGTGGGAAGGAGTTCTGGAATCAGACAGACATGGACCTCAAAATAAGCTGACAGAACTCACTCGAAGGGAACAGTAAAGGCCACCTTCTAAAGTAGGAGAGGACAAACTAAACGTGTATATTTTGGTGAAAGAAAAGTTTAAAGTTTTTAGATTCAGGTCTTTTTATGAAGACTGTTCTAATTATTATTATTTATGAATATTGAAACCAAAACTTTTAACTTTGGCATTTAGAAACTTCATGTTATCTTAAGAGCCAAAGCAAATCAGTTAGAAGATCAACATAATAAAGTTTTGCCAGGCTCCAGTAAGAGATACGATGATATAACTGTTAGGTGGCATTGTATGGTCAGTTCACTGTTACACAATCCCACGTCTCTAGTTTTGGGGTGGCTGATACAGTGTAAGACAGTAATTGCCTTTAAACTGTTCTTATTGGGTAGGCACATGGGGGAAGCTAAGAGAGCTGAACTGAAAATGTCAGTGCGTGCATCTTGAATTTCTTCTCCGTTTTTTGTTTTCGGACCCACTCTGCAGTGGGAGAGCAGCTGTTAAAGTCTCAATCAGCTGACCCATTTTTAAACCTTGAGATGGATGCTGGCATCTCCAACATCCAGCGAAGTCAGAGCTGGCTCACCAACATTGGCCCCACCCATCATGAGATAGACACAGCTTCATCCCATGGACCACAAATGCAAGATGCCTTCTTGTCGCCTTTATCTAATAAAGGTAAATGTCATTTTAAGTCTTGGCTATTCTTCAGTTCCTTTGAAGAAAGTTTGTGTGCTATAGCACTTCAGAGATAGACTTTCACTCTTTTTCTGTCGTGATGGAGGATTAACCATTTGTATCCACTGGAGAGGTAGACAGTTTGTAGAACAAGGCCAAATTGGCCTTGACTGTACTTTGCCATATTTATTTTACATGAACAAAATAAATAGTACAGATCAACATTAATAGATGAATCTTTGTAAATCAGTTTTGATGATAAGGAAACACTTTGAGCTCCAAGTAAGCAAAATGTGTTATCCTCATATAAAGAATTCCATTTTTATCATAATTAGATGTGGATCTAAAAAATTTTACTCCATTATCATTTTTATATTTTTTATTTCTTTTTCTTTTGGAATATGTGAGGAGGTAAGGTTTTTTATTTCTTAAAAATTTGTGGACATTTGCTTTTTCTCTTGCTATATAAGTTCCTACATAATATCCTTGATTTTGCCTCTTAGTCTTAAAAGCTGGCAATATTTACTATCTGGCCCTTTTACAAAAAAATGTACACCAACCTCTGCTCTATAGTAATGGGTAAATCACAAACTGAAGAGCTTTTGAAGCAATTTGTGTTGGCATAGGATTATACAGTATAGGAGCTTAAACAACAATTGGAGTTTTTTGTTTTTTTAGTGACCAGGCATTTGTCTAATGTTTGATTATCAGTCTGTCATCACTATTACCTGAGCTTCTGCTATGTGAGGAAGCTTACAGATCTCATTAGTTTTTTTTTTTTTTTAATTGTGGTAGAATACACAATTTAACAGCCTAACCATTTTTAAGCAAAGTTTGTAGTGTTACACCCACATTGTTCTGCAAGCAACCTCCAGAACGCTCTTCATCTTCAAAATGAAAACTGTATATGTTATTTAATAACAACTCCCCATCCCTTCTTCCCCCAGCCACTGGCAACCACCATTTTTTCTCTCTGAATTTGACTATTCTAGGTACTTCATATAAGGAAATCATATAGTGTTTGTCTTTTTGTGACCAGCTTATTTCACTTAGCATAATGTCCTCATGTTCATCTGTGTTGGAGCATGTTTTATTCCTTTGTATGCAGGTACCACGTTTTGTGTATTCGGATGATGATGGGACACTTGCGTTGCTTTTACTTTTGACTATTGTGAATTATGCCGCTATGAACATGGGTATATAATATTTCTGTGAGACTGTTTTCAGTTATTTTGGGTATATATATCCAGAAATGGGACTGCTGGGTCACAATTCTACTTGCAGTTTTTTTGAGGAATTGCCATCATGTTTCTCATAGCAATTGCACCATTTTATTTCTCAGCAGTGGACAAGGGTTCTATTTTCTCCACATCTCACCAACACTCACTTTCAGTTTTTTGATACTAGTCATCCTAATGGTTGTGGGATGGTACCATTACTTTACAAAACGTTTTTAAAGAGATAATTTCAAATATATTAAAAAGTAGAGATAATAATATAGTGGGGTTCCCCTCCTTCCCCCATGTGGCCGTCACTCAGCTTACATCACTAATGGCCACATTTGTTTGGTGTACCTCCCCCCTCTTGTATTAACTGAAGAAAATCCATGACGTATTAGCTATAAATATTTTAGTATTTTTCCTACAAGGACTCTTGAAGAATTATGACCAAAATACCATTATCATCCCTATAAAAATTTGATAATTCCTTGATACCATCAAATATCCAATAAGTATTCAGATTTCTAATTTTCATAAACATCAAAATTTTGTATAGGTTAAGATTTAAATAAGGTTCACATATTGTGATTGTGTTCTTAATTCTCAAGTGGATGTTCCCCCACCATCTCCTTTTCCCTTCCTTGCAGTTTATTCATGGAAGAAATTTGATTTTGTGGATTTTCTCACAATAATGATTTTGCTTATTATATCTTCATGGTTTAGTTGAACAGTTTCCTCTGTATTTCCTGTAAATTAGTAGCTGAATGTAAAGACTTGGTCAAATTCTAGCTAGATTTTGCTGAGGGAGCTGGGGAAGACTGCTTCGTAGGTGGTGGTGTAGTATATTTTTCCATCTAACGGTACATAATGTCTGGTTATCTAATTCTTTCTTTAAATATCTTCTATGTTCACATGGTAATTTTAGCCATGGATTTCATGTTTTAGTTTCAAGAGTCTGAGAAATCAACATCTGAGGAACAGCTAATATTTAAAATTAAAGGAAAATATATTTTCTCCAAGAAGCTGGTTTGTAACTTTTGGCAATTCTTCATCAGGTGATGAATGCAGTATTGGTTCAGCCACAGACTTGACTGAAAGTAGCTCCATGGTGGATGGAGACTGGACGATGGTGGATGAAAATTTCTCTACACTCAGTTTAACTCAGTCAGAGCTGGAGCACATTTCCATGGAGTTGGCCAGTAAAGGACCTCATAAATCCCAGGTCCAGCTTCGGTGAGTTTCTTGGCTATTTGAAATCACAGAATGCCTACTCAGAGTATTTGGGCAAATAGGTATGGGGCTACTTTCCTAAGAATCATTGTACTTCTGTACATCTTATAGATCCTGCTTAGCATAAATCATTTTGTTTCTGCTTATATTTAGATATTTGCTACACATTTTCATGGAGGCAGGGTGCCTGGACTGGTGCATTGTTATAGGCCTGATTCTTAGAGAATCTTCAATAATCAATCAGATTTTGGTTATTACACAGTCTTCAGAGGTAGATGGAGAGATGTTACAGAACATAAAGACAGGGCTCCATGCAGTAGACCGATGGGCCTCAACAGACTGGTAAGTGCTGCTTTCCTTAGGATTGGTGTCCTTCCATGTCTTTTGGTGAATCCTGTCCTTTCACATTAAGGCTTAGTTATGGTTCATGTATTAGATTTTATTTATTTATTATATATTACTTATTATATGTTCATTTTTAAGCTACTTTCTTTAATAATCATTCTATACCCAGCTATTTAAATGAATATCCATCAAATAAAGTTACACTGTTGGTCAGTGTATAATTTATAGTATGAATGCGTATCACTGACTTAAGATTGATGCAGTGCAAATGAGCTTAGAATTAGACTGGAACTTCAGATTTGCAGCCCTGTGGAATTGAAAGCAATAGTCTAAAAATATCTACTTGAAAAGATTCAAAGTTAAGGTCCATGTGAATTTAACATTCCATGATAGTTACAAGCAAATCCAAATTAGAGTTGTGGTGGCAGTTAAGAGCCTTGGACTCTAGCCCTGTCTTTATTACCAGTTATGTGTGTATTCAGAGCTAGTTAATTCCCTTACTTGGATCTGATTTTCCTTAACTGCCAAATGCCTTTAGGTTAAATGTTCTCTGCAGGTCCTTTTTCAAGTCTAAGTTCCTGTTGGCCTTTCAATTGTAAAATACAATTTTTAGTTGTAATACTGGTTCTAAAACATCAGCCTTTGCCCCTAGTGCTTAGAAACTGAAGCCTCAGGCTTATGCAATGTGTAACCCCCTCTGCTGGGCAGGACACCCAAGAAGCCCTTCCTCCCTACCTTCTTTGCCTCCTGTCTCCCCTCCTAATCTATCATTGTCCTTATCATATCAATGTTTAGTAGAAGTTCACCCGTAACATTCTACCAAACCTTTTGAATTATGGCAGATGAGCTAATGTTTTTTTTCTCTACGTAGTCCTGGATATAAGCCATTTTTAAACATCATTAAGCCACAACTGCAGAAGCTCAGTGAGATAACAGAAGAGCAGGTCCAGCCAGATGCCTTCCAGCCAATAACTGTGGGTAAGACTCCTGAACAGACTAGCCCCCGGGCAGAGGAGAGCAGGGGCTCCTCCAGCCATGGAAGCATCCCCCAGGGAGAAGCTGGAAGCAGCAGTATGGTCAGCCGGAAAGAGGAGGACACAGCCCAAGCAGAGGAGGAAGAACCTTTTCAGGATGGGACTTACGACTGTTCTGTGTCCTAACAAGAGTGAGGTTCCATCACAAAGGGGCAGTATTAATTAGCAGCAGCGTGCAACTCAATACGTTGTAACACAGTTCGATGATTTAACAGGAGAACTCAGTTCAGAGACTCTTTGGTAAGTATTATTAGATTTTAACTAATTCTTTCTTGTCTAAGAAATCTTTTTGACTCCATAAAAATGTGATATAAAGCATCTTTCATAAAAAATTTTTAAGCTGCAGTGAAAAGTATTGTACAGATGTACATGAGAATATTTTGGTTTTACTCAAAGGTTGGTAGCTTTTAAACCACAGGATTTGTTTTGCCCCAGGTGAGCTTACTTTTTCACTACTTACATCTTCTCACGTTTCCCGGTTCTGCATTATGTCCAGACTGCTTTTTAAAAAATAAATGCTAGGGTGCTTGCTGTAGTTTATCAGGTACTTGAGCTATCTGTTTGCTCCCTTGGATAGAGCTGGACTCCTTAATCAGTCCTCCTGAATAGATACCTACCCTGGGGCACAATATGTGCCAGTGTGATGGAAACATTCTCCTTGGCTTTACTAGCCAGTTAAGTCCCAGTCCAGAATTGATGGAAGCTATTTACCTATGAGTTAATGTGCTTGTTTTAGCAAGCTTGATTCCCATTAGATCAATGTGGGCAGAGGTCTGAGGGGGGTTCTTCTCAATTATGCTGTTAGATACCACTAAACTATTTTGTATTAAAGAACAGTATCTTTTTGTGAATACTCTTGTGTAAATATAATCAAAGGCACTGTTCATATTTTTAGGACTTGTATTATAATTTGTAAGGTTTTAATGCTGGATTCTGCATGTCTGCACATACAAAGACAGGGCTTGCTCCTCTGCAAAACTGAGGAAGACAGGTTTATTGGCTTGGTCATGAAGTAACAGAAATGGTCACACTGATCATGAAATGCAGCAGGTTTTGTGCAAATTAACGTAGTTTCTTATTTATTGCTTCTGTAAATTGAATAAAGATGGACTTCTATGTAAATAGGCTGCTGAATCCTGTATTATCATGGCTACTAAAAATTAGTGTGTAAAGAATGCATTCATTGTAAACTTAAAATATTTTATGTACTTCGAGAAATGACTTAAATTTGTTTTCATACATGATGAAAACTGCATACTCCTTAATTGCTTTAGATTAAACACCCATCCACTGTATGTAATTCTAATTACCTTATAACAGTATTAAGACAGCTTGTTTGTACTGTGCAATTTGAACAAGGAATGCAATGTTATTTTTTACAAAAAACTTGTTTATTTTTATAACAACAATGTATTTGATGTGGACCAAATTCGTACCACTATCTAAAACAGCCTCTTTTCTCATAGTGCAATTGTAGTTTAGAAACAAAACTTGGTCCTCTCTCCTTGCTTTTTAAAGTAAATGGCTAGATTTAGTTGTCTTAGCCAGGTTTCCTTTGAAGAGAAACTCAAAACCATTTTGAAACTGCTTAGTTCAGAATGCATCAAAGTATTTAAAATTACTGAGTTGGGTAATTTACTATCATTTACTTTTTACATTACAAGTGCAATAATATTTCACAAAATAAAACTCCCAAATGGGTGGAGTATGTGATTATTGGTACCTGGTCCTTCTGGTGCTATTTTTATTTAAGTCTTTGTTTCAAACCACCTTTCCCTGAATCTTAAGATAATGTTTTGCATTGAGTACATGCAGCCCAGCAAGAAACTAAACTGAACTCTCTTCTCCTGTCCTAGTCCATTAAGGAGAAGAACCAGCATTGCTTTTGTGTTTGGTGTGAACATTCAGTCAATAAAAATGATTTACCATTATAAAGAGCTGTGATCTTTTCAAGTATCTGAAATAAAACACTGTGCTGCTGAGTTCATCTCACATTCTTGAAAGCAGGGCACCAGTAAGTTAACTGTATTCCTGTGGGTTAGGCCGTGAATGAATCTTTTATTTTATACAATATTCTTTTACAACTAATAGAGATAGGAGGCCCCAAGGCAAGAAGGTTGGCAGGTTTACAGAAAATTTGGTAATTTATTTGTTATATACTTTAATTTTTAAAAAACCATTTTTATTTTGTTGTGTTGTTTGGTTCACATATCAACTGTTTAAGCCATAATTTTAGCCAATGAATTTAAATATTCGGTATAACTATTTGAGGTTTACTAGATGCATTTATTAATAAATTATTTGCTGAAACCAAAAGAAGAAGTCATTGGGGTGTGGGAATAAAATCAACCTTTGCTTGTAATTAAAGTTGCTGCTATTTCTGTAATGTGTATTTTTTTCCCCCTTGATAAAGGGCAATAAAACCATTACACAAACTTTGGTTTATTCATCATCTCAGGTTAACAAAAGCCACGAAAATCATCTTTTCATTATATAATTCTGCTTCTTAGAATTTTCCTTATGAAATGAAATTCAGACAGATTTATTTAAAATATTTATTTAGGCCAGGCATGGTGGCTCAAGCCTGTAATCCCAGCACTTTGGAAGGCCGAGACAGGCGGATCACGAGGTCAGGAGATCGAGACCATCCTGGCTAACACGGTGAAGCCCCGTCTCTACTAAAAAATACAAAAAATTAGCCGGTTGAGGTGGCGGGCGCCTGTAGTCCCAGCTACTCAGGAGGCTGAGGCAGGAGAATGGCGTGAACCCGAGAGGCGGAGCTTGCATTGAGCTGAGATCCGGCCACTGCACTCCAGCCTGGGCGACAGAGTGAGACTCTGTCTCAAAAAAATTTAAAAAAATAAAATTTTATTTATTTATATGTAGATTTAGAATGAGAGCATCAAGAGTTGGCAACATCCTACATGCCTGACAATAAAATATTGGAGGAAACAGCCCATGTCGATGACATGGAAAATGTTCAAAATATAATGAAGGAATGACAGAAAATTATACCATAAGATACCTACCAAGCAAACAAAATTTTACATGTAAGTATAGAGGAACCTAGGCGTCATTTCTAATAAGTGGGATTAAAAAGTACTTTGACTTTTTCCCATTTTCCTAAATATGCTTTCAGATTTGCCTATTCTGGACATTTCATGTAAATGGAAACATACAGTATATGGACTTTTCTATCTCACTTCTTGGCATCAAAACATAGTTGTTATTTTGGCTGTAGCCATCCAAGTTGTATATGAAGTGGTATCTCACCATAGTTTAGATTTTCATTTACCTAATGGTTAATGTACATCTTCTCATAGGATTTTTAGCCATTTGTCTATTTTTGAAGAAAAATGTCCGTTTCATTAGGTCATTTCATTGTTGATCTGCTGTAGTTCTTTATATATTCTGGATACTGCTCTTATGTACATATAAATTGCAAATATTTCTTCACTCTGGGGGGTTTCCACTTTTTTAGGTTTCAATATTCAAGTTTTTTTTTTTTTTAGTAATGTTAATTACAGCATTGGAGCTCCCCTAATTCCACACAAAATGGAAGACTCTAAAATATACCCATTAAATACTGCTAAAAAAAAAAATTGGTGAGAATACAACAGAGGTCTGATTTAGATTGAGTGTTGTCACCATGTGATTACAATCACACAGACTCTCAATCATTTCACTTTCTTGATAGTGTCCTTTTAAACAGTTTTTCATTTTAAGTCCAACTTATTTTTTCTTTGGTTGCTTGTGCCTAATCCAGGGTTATGAATATTTATGACTAAGTTTTAAGAATTTTATAGTTATATCTCCTACATTTAGATCTTTGATCCATTTTGTGTTAATCTTCGTATATGGTATGAAAGAGAGATCTGACTTTATCTAACGTTGCTATTCAATTATCAGAGCACCATTTATGGAAAAGATTTTTTTCCCATTGTCAAAAATCAACTATAGATGTATGGGTTTATTTATAGAATCTTAATTGTATTAGGCTAATCTATAATATCTTCTTATGCCAATACCACATTGCCTTGATTTCTGCTGCTTTGCAGGAAATTTTGAAAGTGGGAGTCCTAAGTTTGTTTTTTCTAGGCTGTTTTGGCTATTCTAGGTCTCTTGTATTTCCATATGAATTTTAGGATCAGCTTGTCAATTTCCATACTAAAATAAAGGCACTTGGGATTTTCATAAGTGTTGTATTCATGACATAAAGCAATGTGGAGAATATTGCCATATTAAGTCTTCCAGTCCGTGAACGTGAGATGTCTTTCCATTTATTGCGTTTCTTTTTTTGAAAAACTGAATTTATTATAAATGAGCTCAGAATTTTTTATTATACTTTTAAGTTCTAGGGTACATGTGCACAATATGCAGGTTTGTTACATATATATACATGTGCCATGTTGGTGTGCTATACCCATTAACTCATCATTTACATTAGGTATAATCTCCTAATGCTATCCCTCCCCTCTACCCCCTCCCCACAATAGGACCCGGTGTGTGATGTTCCCCTTCCTGTGTCCAAGTGATCTCATTGTTCAGTTCCCACCTATGAGTGAGAACATGTGGTATTTGGTTTTCTGTTCTTGCGATAGTTTGCTCAGAATGGTTTCCAGCTGCATCCATGTCCCTACAAAGGACATGAACTCATACTTTTTTATGGCTGCATAGTATTCCATGGCGTATATGTGCCACATTTTCTTAATTCAGTCTGTCACTGATGGACATTTGGGTTGATTCCAAGTCTTTGCTATTGTGAATAGTGCCACAATAAACATACGTGTGCATGTGTCTTTATACCAGCATGACTTATAATCCTTTGGGTATATCCCCAGTAATGGGATGGCAGGGTCAAATGGTATTTCTAGTTCTAGATCCTTGAGGAATCGCCACACTGTCGTCCACAATGGTTGAACTAGTTTACGGTTCCACCAACAGTGTAAAAGTGTTCCTATTTCTCCACATCCTCTCCAGCACCTGTTGTTTCCTGATTTTTTAATAATTGCCATTCCAACTGGTGTGAGATGGTATCTCATTGTGGTTTTGATTTGCATGTCTCTGATGGCCAGTGATGATGAGCATTTTTTCATGTGGTGTTGGCTGTATGATGTCTTCTTTTGAGAAGTGTCTGTTCATATCCTCTGCCCACTTTTTGGTGGGGTTGTTTTCTTGTAAATTTGATTGAGTTGTTTATAGGTTCTGGATATTAGCCTTTTGTCAGATGAGTAGATTGCAACAATTTTCTCCCATTCATTGGGTTGCCTGTTCACTCTGATGGTAGTTTCTTTTGCTATGCAGAAGCTCTTTAGTTTAATTAGATCCCATTTGTCAGTTTTGGCTTTTGTTGCCATTGCTTTTGGTGTGTTAGACACGAAGTGCTTGCCCATGCCTATGCCCTGAATGGTATTACCTAGGTTTTCTTCTAGGGTTTTTATGGTTTTAGGTCTAACATTTAAGTCTCTAATCCATCTTGAATTAATTTTCATATAAGGAGTAAGGAAGGGATCCAGTTTCAGCTTTCTGCTTATGGCTACCCCATGTTCCCAGCACCATTTATTAAATAGGGAATCCTTTCCCCATTTCTTGTTTTTGACAGGTTTGTCAAAGATCAGATGGCTGTACATGTGTGGTATTATTTCTGAGGGCTCTGTTCTGTTCCATTGGTCTATACCTCTGTTTTGGTACCAGTACCATGCTGTTTTGGTTACTGTGGCCTTGTAGTATAGTTTGAAGTCAGGTAGCCTGATGCCTCCAGCTTTGTTCTTTTGGCTTAGGATTGTCTTGTCAATGCAGGGTCTTTTTTGGTTCCATATGAACTTTAAAGCAGTTTTTTCCCATTTTGTGAAAAAAGTCATTGGTAGCTTAATGGGGATGGCATTGAATCTATAAATGACCTTGGGCAGTATGGCCATTTTCACAATATTGATTCTTCCTATCCCTGAGCATGGTATGTTCTTCCATTTGTGTCCTCTTTTATTTCACTGAGCGAGCAGTGGTCTGTAGTTCTCCTTGAAGAGGTCTTTTACATCCCTTGTAAGTTGGATTCCTAAGTATTCTGTTCTCTTTGAAGCTACTGTGAATGGGAGTTGATTCATGATTTGGCTGTCTGTCAGTCTGTTACTGGTGTATAAGAATGCTTGTGATTTTTGCACATTGATTTTATATCCTGAGACTTTGCTGAAGTTGCTTATCAGCTTAAGGAGATTTAGGGCTGAGATGATGGGGGTTTCTAAATATACAATCATGTCATCTGCAAACAGGGACAATTTGACTTCTTCTTTTCCTAACTGAATACCCTTTATTTCTTTCTCTTGCCTGATTGCCCTAGTCAGAATTTCCTACATGGTTGAATAGGAGTGGAGAGAGAGGGCATCCCTGTCTTGTGCCAGTTTTCAAAGGGAATTTGTCCAGTTTTTGCACATTCAGTATGATATTGGCTGTGTTTGTCATAAATAGCTCTTATTATTTTGAGATACGTCCCATCAATACCGAATTTATTGAGAGTATTCAGCATGAAGGCTGTTGAATTCTGTCAAAGGGCTTTTCTGCATCTATTGAGATAATCATGTGGTTTTTGTCTTTGGTTCTGTTTATATGCTGGATTACGTTTATTGATTTGCATATGTTGAGCCAGCCTTGCCTCCCAGGGATGAAGCCCACTTGATCATGGTGGATAAGCTTTTTGATGTGCTGCTTGATTTGGTTTACCAGTATTTTATTGAGGATTTTTGCATTAATGTTCATCAGGGATATTGGTCTAAAATTCTTTTTTGTTGTATCTCTGTCAGGCTTTGGTATCAGGATGATGTTGGCCTCATAAAATGAGTTAGGGAGGATTCCCTCTTTTTCTATTGATTGCAATAGTTTCAGAAGGAATGGTACCAACTCCTCCTTGTACCTCTGGTAGAATTTGGCTGTGAATCCATCTGGTCCTAGACTTTTTTTGGTTAGTAGGCTATTAACTATTGCCTCAATTTCAGAGCCTGCTATTGGTCTATTCAGGGATTCAACTTCTTCCTGGTTTAGTCTTGGGAAAGTGTAAATGTCCAGGAAATTACCCATTTCTTCTAGGTTTTCTAGTTTATTTGTGTAGAGGTGTTTATAGTATTCTCTGATGGTAGTTTGTATTTGTGTGGGATCGGTGGTGATATCCCCTTTATCATTTTTTATTGCATCTATTTGATTCTTCTCTCTTCTTTATTAGTCTTGCTAGCAGTCTATCAATTTTGTTGATCTTTTCAAAAAACCAGCTCCTGGATTCATTGATTTCTTGGAGGGCTTTTTGTGTCTCTATCTCCTTCAGTTCTGCTCTGCTCTTAGTTATTTCTTGCCTTCTGCTAGCTTTTGAATGTGTTTGCTCTTGCTTCTCTAGTTCTTTTCTTTTAATTGTGATGTTAGGGTGTCAATTTTAGATCTTTCCTGCTTTCTCTTGTGGGCATTTAGTGCTATAAATTTCCCTCTACACACTGCTTTAAATGTGTCCCAGAGATTCTGGTATGTTGTATCTTTGTTCTCACTGGTTTCAAAGAACATCTTTATTTCTGCCTTCATTTCATTATGTCCCCAGTAGTCACTCCGGAGCAGGTTGTTCAGTTTCCATGTAGTTGAGCGGTTTTGATTGAGTTTCTTAGTCCCAAGTTCTAGTTTGACTGCAGTGTGGTCTGAGAGACAGCTGTTATAATTTCTGTTCTTTTACATTTGCTGAGGAGTGTTTTACTTCCAATTATGTGGTCAATTTTGGAATAAGTGCGATGTGGTGCTGAGAAGAACGTATATTCTGTTGATCTGGGGTGGATAGTTCTGTAGATATCTATTAGGGCCGCTTAGTGCAGAGCTGAGTTCAACTTCTGGATATCCTTTTTGACTTTCTGTCTCATTGATCTGTCTAATGTTGACAGTGGGGTGTTAAAGCCTCCCATTATTATTGTATGGGAGTCTGCATCTCTTTGTAAGTCTCTAAGGACTTGCTTTATGAATCTGGGTGCTCCTGTATTGGGTGCATATATATTTAGGACAGTTAGCTCTTCCTGAAGAATTGATCCCTTTTACCATTATGTAATGACCTTTGTCTCTTTTGATTTTGATGGTTTAAAGTCTGTTTTATCAGAGACTAGGATTGCAACCCCTGCTTTTTTTTTGTTTTCCATTTGTGTGGTAGATCTTCCTCCAATCCTTTATTTTGAGCCTATGTATGTCTCTGCATGTGAGATGGGTCTCCTGAATACAGCAGACTGATGGGTCTTGACTCTTTATCCAATTTGCCAGTCTGTGTCTTTTAATTGGACCATTTAGTCCATTAACATTTAAGGTTAATATTGTTACGTGTGAATTGAATCCTGTCATTATGAAATTAGCTGGTTATTTTGCTCGTTAGTTGATGCAGTTTCTTCCTAGCATCGATGGACTTTACATTTTAACATGCTTTTGCAATGGCTGGTACCGGTTTTTCCTTTCCATGTTTAGTGCTTCCTTCAGGATCTCTTGTAGGGCAGGCCTGGTGGTGACAAAATCTCTAAGCATTTGCTTATCTGTAAAGGATTTTATTTCTCCTTCCCTTATAAAACTTAGTTTGGCTGGATATGAAGTTCTGGGTTGAAAATTCTTTTCTTTAAGAATATTGAATATTGGCCCCCACTCTCTTCTGGCTTGTAGAGTTTCTGCCGAGAGATCTGCTGTTAGTCTGATGGGCTTCCCTTTGTGTGTAACCGGACCTTTCTCTCTGGCTGCCTGTAACATTTTTTCCTTCATTTCAAGTTTGGTGAATCTGACAATTATGTGTCTTAGAGTTGCTCTTCTCGAGGAGTATCTGTGGCATTCTCTGTATTTCCTGAATTTGAATGTTGGCCTGCCTTACTAGGCTGGGGAAATTCTCCTGGATGATATCCTGCAGAGTGTTTTCCAACTTGGTTCCATTTTCCTGCCACTTTCAGGCACGCCAATCAGACGTAGATTTGGTCTTTTCACATAATCCCAGATTTCTTGGAGGCTTTGTTCATTTCTTTTTACTCTTTTTTTCTCTAGACTTTTCTTCTTGCTTCATTTCATTCATTTGATCTTCAATTGCTGATACTCTTTCTTCCAGATGATCGAGTCAGTTACTGAAGCTTGTGCATTTGTCATGTAGTTCTCGTGTTATGGTTTTCATCTCTCTCAGTTAAGGACTTCGCTACATTGGTTATTCTAGTTAGCCATTCATCAAATCTTTTTTCAAGGTTTTTAGTTTCTTTGTGCTGGTTATGTAGTTCCTCCTTTAGCTCTGAGAAGTTCGATGGACTGAAACCTTCTACTCTCGACTCATCAAAGTCATTCTCCGTCCAGCTTTGTTCCGTTGCTGGCAATGAGCTGCGTTCCTTTGGAGGGGGAGATGCACTCTGATTTTTTTGAATTTCCAGCTTTTCTGCACTGCTTTTTCCCCATCTTTGTGGTTTTATCTGCCTTTGGTCTTTGATGATGGTGACGTCCTGATGGGGTTTTGGTG
The DNA here is from genome assembly GCF_002776525.5 of Piliocolobus tephrosceles. Lineage (NCBI taxonomy): Eukaryota > Metazoa > Chordata > Mammalia > Primates > Cercopithecidae > Piliocolobus > Piliocolobus tephrosceles. The sequence goes on along the minus strand of NC_045447.1, from coordinate 76,550,081 downwards.
TGGGTGTCCTTTCTGTTTGTTAGTTTTCCTTCTAACAATCAGGACCCTCAGCTGCAGGTCTGTTAGAGTTTGCTTGAGGTACACTCCAGACTCTGCTTGCCTGGGTATCAGCAGCTGAAGCTGCAGAACGTAGAATATTGCTGAACAGTGAGTGTTGCTGTCTGATTCTTGCTCTGGAAGCTTCGTCTCTGGGGTGTACCCCACCATGTGAGGTGTGAGGTGTTGGCTGCACCTAGTGGGGGATGTCTCCCAGTTAGGCTACTCAGGGGTCAGGGACCCACTTGAGCAGGCAGTCAGTCTGTTCTCAGATCTCAACCTCGGTGCTGGGAGATCCACGGCTCTCTTCAAAGCTGTCAGACAGGGGCATTTACCTCTCCCGAGGTTTCTGCTGCTTTTTGTTTAGCTATGCCCTGTCCCCAGAGGAGGAGTCTATAGAGGCAGGCCGGTCTCCTTGAGCTGTGGTGGGCTTCACCCAATTCAAGCTTCCCAGCAGCTTTGTTTACCTACTTAAGCCTCAGCAATGGCAGGTGCCCCTCCCCCAGCCTCCCTGCTGCCTTGCAGTTAGATCTCAGACTGCTGTGCTAGCAATGAGGGAGGCTCTGTGGGCCTGGGACCCTCTGGGCCAGGTGTGGGATACAATCTCTGGTGTGCCATTTGCTAAGACCCTTGGTAAAGCACAATGTTAGGGTGGAAGTTACCCGATTTTCCAGGTGTTGTGTGTCTCAATTTCCTTTGGCTAGGAAAAGGAATTCCCTTCCCCCTTGTGCTTCCCAGGTGAGGTGATGCCCTGCCCTGCTTCAGCTCTTGCTGGTTGGGCTGCACCCATGCACCCATTTATTGGGTTCTTAAGGTCTTTTAACAATGGATTATAGTTTTTGGTAAGTCTCATACTTTTGTTAGATTTATTCCTATTATTAATGCTTTTATGAGAAAATGGAATTTTCTGTTTTAGGATTGTTTGTGTGTATAAATACAATTGCTTCTGTATATTGACATTGCATTATGCAACACCAAACTTCTTTTTTGTGGATTCCTTAGGATTTTCTACATTGAAGTTCATGTTGTTTGCAACGAGAGATAGTTTAAACTCTTCCTTTTCAATCTGGATGCCTTTTCTTTCTTTCTCCTGCCACACTGTCCTGGCTTATTAAGAGCCACCAGTACAATGCTTATTAAGTGGCAATAGTGGACATCCTTGTTTTCTGATCTTAGGGAGAAGCTTTGTTTCATCACTAATTATGACGCTAGCTGTGGGTTTTTCATAGATAACCTTTATCTGGTTGAGGATGTTCCCTTCTGTGTAGTTTGTCTTTTACAAAACCCAAAACCCTCCCATGATAAAAACACTCAACATACATTGCATCTATTGAAGTAGTCATGTGGGGTTTGTCCTTTAGTCTACTAATATGGTACATTGCACTGATTTTTGAATGTTTTTCTTTTAAGACAGAGTTTTGCTGTGTCACCCATGCTGGAAGGAAGTGGCACAGTCATGGCTTGCTGCAGCCTCAACCTGCTGAGCTCAAGCCATCCTCCTACCTCAGTTTCTATAGTTGGGCCCACAAGCACACACCACCACGCCCTGCTAATTTTTGTGTTTTTGGTAGAGTCAGGGTTTTGCCGTGTTGTCCAGGCCAGTCTCAAATTCCTGGGCTTAAGCAATTCACCCACCTTGGCCTTCCAAAGTGCTGAGATTAAGCAATGTGCCACCACACCTGGCCAACTTTCTAATGTTAAACCAACCTTGCATTCCCGGCATAAATTCCATTTGGTCATGGTGTAGAGCCAAGTTGGAGAAAGAAATTATTACCAACATGTTATATTTTTACAAATCAAATATGGAAGTAGAAGTGTCAAAAAATACACTGATACACCCCAAAAATCCCTAAGTATTTCAACTAAAAACAGACATTAAGAGCCATAACTGGGATTGCTGGCAAGATGGCTGAATAGGAACAGCTCCAGTCTGCAGCTCCCAGCAAGATCAACAGAAGGTGGGTGATTCCTGCGTTTCCAACCGAGGTACCTGGTTCATCTCATTAGGACTGATTGGACAGTGGGTGCAGCCCAGTGAGGGTAAGCCAAAGCAGGGTGGTTCGTTGCCTTACCTGGGAAGCACAAGGGGTTGGGGAACTCCCTTTCCCAGCCAAGGGAAGCCATTAGGCATTATATCTTGCAGTCCAGCCAAGATACTGTGCTTTTTCCACAGTCTTTGTGTCCCGCAGACCAGGAGATTCCCTCCAGTGCCCACGCCACCAGGGCCTTGGGTTTTCAGCATAAAACTGGGCACCTGGTTTGGGCAGACACCAAGCTAGCTGCAGTTTTATTTTCATATCCCAGTGGTACCTGGAACACCAGTGAGGCAAAACCATTCACTCCCCTGGAAAGGGGGCTGAAGCCAGGGAGCCAAGTGGTCTGACTTGGCCGGTCCCATCCCAACGGACCCCAGCAAGCTAAGATCCACTGGCTTGAAATTCTCATTGTTGGCACAGCAGTCTGAGCTCGACCTGGGATGCTCAAATGTGCAGGGAGGGGCATCCATCATTGCTGAGGCTTGAGTAGGCAGTTTTACCCTCACAGTGTTAACAAAGCCACCGGGAAGTTCAAACTGGATGGAGCCCACTGCAGCTCAGCAAGGCCACTGCAGCCAGATTGCCTCTCTAGATTCCCTCCTCTCTGGGCATGGCAACTCTGAAAAAAGGCAGCAGTCCCAGTCAGGGACTAACAGATAAAACCCCTACCTCCCTGGGACACAGCACTTTGGGGAAAGGGCAGTTCTGGGCACAGCTTCAGCAGACTTAAACGTCCCTGCCTGGCAGCTCTAAAGAGAGCAGTGGATCTCCCAGTACAGCATGTGAGCTCTGCTAAAGGACAGACTGACTCCTCAAGTTGGTCCTCCCAGTAGGGGCCAACAGACACCTCATGCAGGAGAGCTCTAGCTGGCATCTGGTGGGTCCCCCTGTGGGACAAAGCTTCCAGAGGAAGGAACAGGCAGCAATCTTTGCTGTTCTGCAGCCTTCGCCAGTCTGCAGCAGAGGGCCTGAATGTAAGGAGGAAAACTACCAAACAAAAATGAATAGTATCAACATCAACAAAAAGGACGTCCAGTCAAGAGATCCCAGCTGAAGGTCACCAACTTCAAAGACCAAAGGTAGGTAGATAAATCCACAAAGATAGGGAGAAACCAGCACAAAAAGGCTGAAAATTCCAAAAAGCAGATCACCTCTTCTCCTCCGAAGGATGACAACTCCTCGCCAACAAGGGAACAGAACTGGACAGAAAATGAGTTTGACGAATTGACAGAAGTAAACTTCAGAAGGTGGATAATAACAAACTCCTCCAAGCTAAAGGAGCATGTTCTAACCCAATGGAAGGAAGCTAAGAACCTTGAACAAAGGTTAGACGAATTGCTAACTAGAACAACCAGTTTAGAGAAGAATATAAATGACCTGATGGAGCTGAAAAACACAGCACGAGAACTTCATGAAGCATACACATGTATCAATAGCTGAATTGATATCAGAGACTGAAGATCAACTCAATGAAATAAAGCAAGAAGACAAGATTAGAGAAAAAAGAGTGAAAAGAAACAAAGCCTCCAAGAAATACGGGACTACGTGAAAAGGCCAAATCTACGTTTGAATGGTGTACCTGAAAGCAACAAGGAGAATGGAACCAAGTTGGAAAACACTCTTCAGGATATTATCCAGGAGAACTTCCCCAACCTAGCAAGGCAGGCCAACATTCAATTCAGGAAATACAGAGAACACTGCAAAGACACTCCTCAAGTAGAGCAACCCCAAGACACATAATTGTCAAATTCACCAAGGTTGAAATGAAGGAAAAAATATTAGGCAGAGAGAAAGGTTGGGTTACCCACAAAGGGAAGCCCATCAGACTAACAGCAGATCTCTTGGCAGAAATTCTACAAGCCCGAAGAGAGTGGGGGCCCATATTCAACATTCTTAAAGAATTTTCAACCCAGAATTTCATATCCAGCCAAACCAAGCTTCCATAAGCAAAGGAGAAATAAAGTCCTTTACAGACAAGCAAATGCTGAGAGATTTGTCACCACCAGGCCTGCCTTACAAGAGCTACTGAGGGAAGCACTAAACATGGAAACGAACAACTGGTACCACCACTGCAAAAACATACCAAATTGTAAAGGTCATCAAGAGTATGAAGAAACTGCATCAACTAATGGGCAAAATAATCATAATGACAGGATCAAATTCACACATAACAATATTCACCTTAAATGTAAACGGACTAATGCCCCAATTAAAAGACACATATTGGCAAATTGGATAGAGAGCCAAGACTCATCAGTGTGCTGTATTCAGGAGACGCATCTCACATGCAAAGACACACACAGGCTCAAAATAAAGGGATGTAGGAATATTTACCAAGAAAATGGAAAGCAAAAATAAAAACGAGTTGCAATCCTAGTTTCTGATAAAACAGACTTTAAACAAAGATCAAAAGGGATAAAGCAAGGCGTTACATAATGGTAAAGTGATCAATGCAACAAGAAGAGCTAACTATCCTAAATATATATATACCCAAAACAGGAGCACCCAGATTTATAAAGTTCTTAGAGACCTACAAAGAGACTTAGATTCCCACACAATAATGGTGGGAGACTTTAACACCCCCTGCAAACATTAGATCAACATGATTGTATATTTAGAAAACCCTACAGTCTCAGACCAAAATCTCCTTAAGCTGATAAGCAACTTCAGCAAAGCCTCAGGATACAAAATCAATGTGCAAAAATCACAAGCATTCCTATACACCAAAGACAGCCAAATTATGAGTGAACTCCCATTCACAACTGCCACTAAGACAATAAAATACCTAGGAATACAACTTGCAAGGGATGTGAAGGACCTCTTCAAGGAGAACTACAAACCACTGCTCAAGGAAATGAGGGGATACCCACAAATGGAAAAACATTCCATGCTCATGGATAGGAAGAATCAGTATGGTGAAAATGGCCATACTGCCCAAAGTAATTTGTAAATTCAATGCTATCTCCATCAAGCTACCATTGACTTTCTTCACAGAATTGGAAATAACTACTTTAAATTTCATATGGAACCAAAAAAGAGCCCACATAGCCAAGACAATCCTAATAAAAAGAACAAAGCCAGAGGCATCACGCTACCTGACTTCAAACTATACTAGAAGGCCACAGTAACAAAAACAGCATGGTAATGGTACCAAAACAGAGATATAGACCAATGGAACAGAACAAAGGCCTCAGAAATAATACCACACATCTGCAACCATCTGATCTTTGACAAACCTGACAAAAACAAGCAATGAGGAAGGGATTCCCTATTTAATAAATAGTGTTGGGAAAACTGGCTAGCCATATGCATAAAGCTGAAACTGGATCCCTTCTTTACACCTTATACAAAAACTAAGATGGAGTAAAGTCTTACCATAAAAACCCTGAATGAAAACCTAGGCAATACCATTCAGGACATAGGCATGGGCAAAGACTTCATGACAAAACACCAAAAGCAATGGCAACAGAAGCCAAAATAGACAAATGGGATCTAATTAAAGAGCTTCTGCACAGCAGAAGAAACTAACATCAGAGTGAACAGGCAACCTAAAGAATGGTCGAGAAAATTTTTGCAATCTATCCATTTGACAAAGGGCTAATATCCAAAATTTACAAAGAACTTAAACTTACAAGAAAAAAAAAGCCCCATCAAAAAGTGGGCAAAGGATATGAACAGACCCTTCTCAAAAGAAGACATTTATGCAGCCAACAAACATATGAAAAAAAAGCTCATCATCACTGGTCAGAGAAATGCAAATCAAAACCACAATGAGATACCATCTCACGCCAGTTAGAATGGCGATCATTAAAAAGTCAGGAAACAACAGATGCTAGAGAGGATTTGGAGAAGTAGGAACGCTTTTACACTGTTGGTGGGAGTGTAAATTAGTTCAATCATTGTAGAAGACAGTGTGGCGATTCCTCAAGGGTCTAGAACCAGAAATACCATTTGACCCAGCAATCCCATTACTGGGTATATACTCAAAGGATTATAAATCATTCTACTACAAAGACACATGCACACGTATGTTTATTGCAGCACTGTTCACAATAGCAAAGACTCAGAACCAACCCAAATGCCCATCAATGATTGACTGGATAAAGAAAATGTGGCACATATACACCACTGAATTCTATGCAGCCCTAAAAATGGATGAGTTCATGTCCTTTGCAGGGGCATGGATGAAGCTGGAAACCACCATTCTCAGCAAACTAACACAAGAACAGAGAACCAAACACTGCATGTTCTCACTCATAAGTGGGAGTTGAACAATGAGAACACCTGGACATAGGGAGGGGAACATCACACACCAGGGCCTGTCAGAGGGTGGGGGTCTAGGGGAGGGATAGCATTAGGAGAAATACCTAATGTCGATGATAGGTTGATGGGTGCAGGAAATCGCCACAGCACATGTATACATATGTAACAAACCTGCGCATTCTGCATATGTACCCCAGAACTTAAAGTATAATTTTAAAAAATTTAAAAAGTCGTAACTGCATCTTGGCTAAAAACAAAGAGCCATAACTGCATCTTGGCTTTATTGGCCCTAAAAGGAGGAGTGTTAGAAGTTGTTCAGCTGTTTCACCTTGTATTGAACTTTTCTGAAAGAATTCACTCAAAACTTAAATAATTTGCACAGATATCTTTGAACTCAAAGTTCATGCTCTATTTTGGTGAGTGGTGGTACCCTTTCCTCCTGTGGAGTTTAGAATAAACAATGGGTCACTCTGACTGAAAGGCAATTTCTTCTCGTCCTCCTACCCTTACTCCCAAATAAAAGAACGCCCTTCATCCTTTGCTATTTTTTTGATAATGGGGATGATTGAAAACTCCTACATATGCTGAAGCTCAACACTTACCTAATAATTTCTGTGAAATTCAGAAGTACCATTTCATTCTAAGAGAAAGGATTCTAACTGAAGTAAACATTTCCATGTTGAGTTCTTTGCTCACATGAGCCATCTAGGTCTTTTAACAGCAATTAAAAGGCTCTGTGGACATGGAATAACGCCTGAAAATAGGGGGATACAGAAGAACACAGATCTGTTTTTCTGTTAAAAAGATATCAACCAGTATATTAAAAAGTTTATTTCAGTAACATTATAAGGCAACAACCCTCAGTCAGCAAACCAGTGACAAGAAATTGACAAACCCTCCTTCTACAGCTTCCTGAAACAGCAGGCTGGCTTGTGGCCCCCTTGGTGGTAACATCTTAAGGAATCCTATCATGTTTGTTTATTTATGCTAAACTGTAAAAACAAACACTTCATGCGACAATCATTCTTAGGTCAAACACAAGAACGAACTACTTTGAAATCGTAATTCTTCACACTTTTTCCCTGAATATGCTGTACTGTACTACTAACATTTAAACTCTGTAGAAAATAATGCATTTGTTAGTGACTTTGTTAGAGCTTGAAAAGACCCTTTTAGAATTTAAATGATCACTTATAAAAAAATTTTAATCTCAGAATCTACTAATGTGACAGACAAACAGTATACTTAACAGTTGAGTCATAAATACTGTGTATAATTGCTTGACCATCTCTAGCATTTAAATGACTTCCCAGAAGACACAAGCCCTGAGACTAGTGAGCATCTTATTACTGACCTTGTACACCACCAAAGTTTCATAATGCTAAAGAAAACCAAAACAAAAGACAATGGTTTACACAGGAAAATAACCCAAAGGCAATACGAAAACAGTCATAATTTATTACTGATAAAGAGTAAAGGCATCCTTCCCAAAGCGGGGGGAAATCACAGGGAACACTAATTATATCAGATAAACCACAGGGATGGAAAATAGGCCCATATTTTAAAATTCATTGAGAAATCATTACTTTTTCTCCACAACTGTGATTCTATACAAGATACAAACCCTGCAAACCTTTTGTGCTATCTGATGGATAAAAGTAGCAGGAGCCAGACTCCTGAAGCACTTGAGACTGATTTCTACAAAGTCCAGGAAAAGCAATGACTCCAGTGTGCAGTGCTGATGCATGTGACAGCCTAACGTGTTATTATTCAGCTCTGGTTGCAGCCCTATCTACGTGGGCCCAGTTAGTTTTTAGGGAGTCACAGATTAGGCAGGCAATGAGGAGCATGATTTTAAAAAGCACATCATACACATTAAACAAGCAACTTCAAGGACATTTTCTCCTGCGATGCACACTTACTGTGCTCTTTCTATTCAGACAGATCCACAGACCACCTTTCAAGACCATTCCTCTCTCATTTCCTCCATCACCCAAGATAAATCTAGCTACCCTTTTTTGTTAACTGTGCCTTTTCTTTCAACTTTTTGTCCTTGTTAAAATTTGTCCAATGTTTCACATTTCCTAATGATGAAAAGAAAGCTTGCACAGTTTACCATTGATCTCACCAACCCCTTCACTGCTGGAACCAAAAAGCCATGAGAGGTACTGCTGTGATACACCTTACAAGCTACATAGCCATCTTCAAAATGAACACCACCTTTAAGTCCTCATGCTGCCACTATGCAGGATCTGAACCACCTACAGGTACAGTGGTCTCATTCCAGTATAAGCCACAACCTCAAGTCTCAGGAAAGCCAGCCTGCTGGATAGTAAGTTACTGAGAAAAACTAATCTATTCAACTGGCTGGAAAACAAAAAGGCCCAGTGCATCAATAAGATTATGCCATAAAGGATTAATCTTGTATAACACAAGACTCCTAGGAAACAAAAGAGAATAAATATTTATAAAATGCCCACTACTCCCAGCCTTCCTTCTACCCCAGAATAGCCCAGGTGGCAGCTCAGTGCTCTGAGGAAGGAAGTTAAGGTCATGTACTGGCACAAACAATATTCTGAACCAAAAGAACCTACGAAAACCAGAGGGATATGTGGCCAAATACTCCCCTTTTCAACTTGGTAAGATGGAGAGGGGTAAACAGACATGTTTCAGAGGAAAACAGGCATAGAAAACCACCTCAGGAAAGCAGCACAGCAGTGGATCTGAGTGTCCATTTGTCAGGACAGTGAGTCACAGCTCAGCACAGGGTCCAGGCCTCAGCACAGAGACACAAAGCACATCTGAGAGGCTGCCTGAAGAAACAGCTAGACAAAGGCTACAGCCTCAAGAGCGCAATGCTTCTCTTCTCTCCCAGCCCCATGGCAATCACTTCCCAGTGACCTACACAGAGTTATATTCTCAAGGGGAATCACTACCCCAGTGAATGATACTTTACCCACCATCCACGAATACAACAAATGGTTTTGGGGCTTAAATTGGAAACAACTTTTGTCTCATTAACAATGGTCTGACGGTGTACATCTTTCTTGATCCTAACAGGGCACCTCCTGAAGTGGTTTGTTGGCTTTTGTCCTTAAGGTCATATGAAATGACGTGTGTGTAGTGGCAGTACCCACATGTGCTTAAGTGCCAGAAGACTGGCATTTTCAAGTGTCAACAGGCCATGCATCATTGTGCCACAGCTAAACCCTTATAGTGCTTGGCCCTGAAAAGTGTTAACCCAGAAAGTTCTTTGAACATATGCTCATTAAAATTCATTGACTTACGTTACAAACATCCACGTAACATAGGGAGAAACCATGTCACATGGAGTATCCACTGGGCATGTACTTAGAGCTCATCCACAAGACTAAAACACAAAGAGATCGTAGGTGCACACCCAGGCAGAGGGAAATGTCCAATCTGGGAACCTTTCCTTCAGAGCATCCAGTTGAGGGGATCTCTTGTCTTCCCCAGATAGATAGTGGGCAGCAATGGCCACAGTGACCATTCCTTCAGGATGTTCTTCTGAGACCTGCCAGAGAAAATCAATTAGTTCTCCAGTTCTCGGAAGCCAGAATACTGAACCCAAGGTTCTTGCTAAATACCTCCTGGGAACCTAATCAATGAAACAAACAATGCTGGGAAATTTGCACCTGCACTTCTATCCAGAACTGCCATGCAGAAGCCTGGAGTCCATGGGAGTAAAAGACAAAGTAGTCTCCTCCTTTACTTGTGACTGGGGTGCCATTACCAAGAGACCACTGAGAAAGTGTTGACCCTTTGTGGGCTCGAACATAAAAGGACATATGGCTTGGTCCTGTAAGGTAAAAGGAAGAAAGAACAGTTAATCTTTGTAAAAGGATCAGAAAAATAACCCACAATCCAAACCAGACTTCATAAAGGTTCATGCCTGTATGACTTTAAATATACTCGCTATAAACCTAATGGAGGTTTACCAGTTTGGACACTTAGTGTGAATCAACAAGGTTAAATAATGAGGTACAGGAGAAAAGGCACAGACTCTAAATGAGAAAGCCTGTGTTAAGTTGGTCCTATCACTTAACTGCTGCATGACATCAGGAATTTAATCTATGTCACAATTTCTTCATCTATGAAATAGATTTTTTGAGGGGATTATATTAGAAAAAGCATATGAAAGTGTTGGCAAAACTGCAAAGTGCTATAACAGTACTGAATAGGATTGTCATTATGAATCGGGTTGTAATTTTCAGAGTTGATCATGTAATACCTTAAAATATGTTTTACTAGTTTTCCTGAAACTTCAAGCTAGAAAGTATCAGCTCAGTTCTGAAAACTTACTCATCACTGGGAACTTCCAAGGAAACTGATGATAGTGGCAGTCAAGCTAAAACTAAAATAGATAAAACTAAACAAAAACACACCCTCAGCCTAACTTGAAGACAGAGAATATCCACATGTGCAATAACCGTAAATTTTTAAATCTCAGGGAGCAATCTCACACACGTGTGCCCACCGTGCTTCTGCTGCAAGGCTTTGTGGCAAACGCAGACCAAGTAAGTCCACCCTAAATCTGAAAATACCACTATAGTGTCCAGTCAAAGAAAGGTTTACAGGGCAGGGACTTAAAAGTATATTACTGAAGTAACAGTCTTCAAAACCAAAACTTCTCAGGGAAAAATAAACCAAAAAAGAAGGAAGAGGCATCCTCTGGCATTTGGGTGATGAAGGTGAAAAGAAGCAAAAGAAAATTCAGGGTCTCGCAAGAAAAATCCAATCAAAAACGCTGAATGAGATATGTATTATTCATTCACACCAACGCAAACTTACTAAGGAATCTAGACTTTATTACACTGACAGAAAAGGAAGCCATTGCTAGAAATCTTACAAAACAGCACAAAAATGAGGAAGAAAAGGACAGACCCATAGTTATTACCCAAAAAAAAAAAAAAAAAAAAAATCAGAAAATTCCTCTTGGGAAAAAAAACCCAACCATGAAGCAGAAGAAAATGTTATGATCACACTCCAACTACAAATATATCCATACAAACATTTGGGCATACTTAAAACCCCACCATGAATCAGAAATTCTTACTAGAAGGAAGAATTAAAAGGACTGACTAGACTCAGAAAACAAATGGAGGAAAAAGGCAAAATTACCTTAGAAATGAAGACAATTACAAGATGCCCAACAGAATAGATTCAAAGGAAAATTTATTAACAGGCATAAAGACAGGAGAAATACTAAGAAAATTAAAATGGGAAAAAGCAAAGTAAAAAAGGTTAGCGATAGTGGTAAAAATGGAAGGCAGGTCAAAAAGAAATATTCATTTGGTACCCCAGAAGAAAACCAAACAACGAAACAGAACTAATATTTACAACTATAATCCAAGAAAGCATTCCAGAAATAAAAGGAGAGCTGAATCTACACACTGAAAGGGATTACCAGGCACCTTAGAATATTAACATAGAACAAACAACTTCAAAACATAACCTAGTAAAACATTTCAAAGAAAAAAAACACTTTAAGGTCTTCAGTAAAAAGATCAAGTAACTTACAAAAAAAATTATATTGTATCAGACTCCAAAAACAAAATATAAAATAAGGCAACAATGGAACAGCAATTTTTTAAAAAAATATTGGAAAATGTGAACCGAAGATTTTATGTCTACCAACTTGTCCTTCAACTATCAAGGTTATAGAAAACCAATTTTAGCCATATAGAAACAGAGCACTCATGAGCCCTTCTTCAGAAACAGTCTAGAGAATAAGAAACAGTCTAGAGAATAAGATTCATCCAACCAAGAGATAACTCTACAAACTTCAGCAAAAGAACTTTTTCTTGAGACGGGGTTTTGCTCTATCACCTAGGTTTGAGTGCAGTGGCGTGAACACAGCCAACTGCTCTATCACCTAGGCTGGAGTCCAGTGGCATGAACACAGCCCACTGCAGCCTTGACTTCCTTGGCTTGAGCAATCCTGTTGCCTCAGCCTCCCAAGTAGCTGGGACTACAGATGCATGCTACAAACCTGGCTTTTTTTTTTTTTTTGGTAGAAATGGGGTCTCCCCATGTTGCCCAGGCTGGTCTCAAGCTCCTGGGCTCAAGCCATCTTCCCACCTCAACCTCCCAAAGTAAGCCACCACACCTGGCCAAAAGAACTTACTATAGTGAGGATTTTAATACATCCAAATGTATTACAAAAACACTAAGGTGAAGGTATAAAACAAATGTACAAATGTTACATGCTGTAACAAAAATTGGATGGAAAATGCGAGAGAGAAAGAGGAAAATATAATAAGCATGCTGTTGTACAGGTTAATTGGTGGGAGTTAAAACAATACCTTTATGTATTTATTTATTTTTTTCTGAGACGGAGTCTCGCTCTGTGGCCCAGGCTGGAGTGCAGGGGCGCAATTTCAGCTCACTGCAACCTCTGCCTCCCAGGTTCAAGTAAAATAATAGAGAATTAAAACAAATATAAACATTCATAAATGCCAGAAAATAAATGTTTTAAAGAGCATAGAAGACACCTCATAGAAAAAAGGAACATAACAAATAAAGCAACATATGTAATTATAAAATATTGTGACAACTGAGGCCAAATGTATGAGTAATAAAAATTAATGTAAATAAACCTAACTTACCCACTAAAAGAAAAAAAATTTCAACTTGGCTTACAAAGCCAAGCCCAATCACATACTGTGTTTCCTGAATACAGAGAGATTCAGAAAGGGTAAACGAAGGTATGAACAAAGGTATTTCAGGCAAGTGGAAATTGTTTAAAAGTCCTATCTTATTTCTGAAAAAATAGAATTCAAGGCAAAAGCATTAAATATAAAAGGGGTACATTTTAATACTAAAAGTCACAATTCACAATGAAGACATAAAAATTGTGAATATCTATGCATCAGATAACACAGCAACCACTTTATAAAGAAAACTACAGGAGTCGTATAGAAGATATATACATATAAACACAAAAATAAGAAACTCCAATATTCCATTCAGTACAAGACACGTCAATCGAGCAAAAAATAAGGATGATACAGGAAGACTTAAAATGACCAAGAGGTAGATCACGTGGATGTATACAGGTTGAGTATTCCTTATTTGAAATGCTTGAGACCAGAAGTGTTTCAGATTTTGGAATACTTGCATTACCCTACAGGTATCATGCAGGCCTTTTTGGCATTTTAAACAATATCTTTACACAACAGAACAGAGAATAAGCAAAAAAAAAAAAAAAGTGTGTAATGCACATAGGTCTGAGGTTCATGTGAGGTATTATGAGAAACCTGCCATTGGCATATGCAGCCTACACACATACCATTTTATTACTCTTTACAGGCATGCTTGCATGGAGAATCCAGGTGTATGAGGAATGTATGTCACAGTTGAAAGGGGCTGGAAAGGTTTTCTTCCCCCAGGGATGCTGAATAACTGTGTTGTGTGCCTATGTTTTGACTATGACCTGTCATATGAGGTCAGATGTGGAAATTTTCTTTTCCTTTTTTTTTTTTTTTTTTTTTTTTTTGAGACATGGTCTCACTCTGTCACCGAGGCTGGGATGCAGTGGTGCAATTATGGCTCACTGCAGTCTCCAATTCCTGGACTCAAGCAGTCCTCCCTCCTGGGTAGCTAGGACTACAGGTGTGAGCTATTATACCTGGCTAATGTTTTAATGTTTTGTAGAGACAAGGTCTGACTATGTTGCCCAGGCTGGTCCCAAACTCCTGGCCCCAAGTGATTCTTCTGCCCTGGCCTTCCCAAATGTGGGGATTACAGGTATGAGCCACCACAGCTGGCAGAATTTTCCTTTTGTGGCATCAAGCATCAAGTTGGTGCTCAGAAAGTTTTGGATTTCAGATTTTTGGATGAGGGTGCTCAATCTGTATATATCAAAACTTTATGTACTGATAATACGAAATATACCTTCTCAAGTGAGCATCAAACACTTACAAAATCGAGTACTAGAGGTCACACAAGAAATATGGGAAAGTTATATAAAATTAGAAATAAATGACATTGATCACAATTCAATAAAACGGAATTGTTGAAATTAACAATAAAACAGCTTTCCTCTGGAATTAAAGACTCTTCCATGAAAGAGGAAGTACAAACTGAAATGACAGAATTTTTTTAAAACAGGAAGTACTAGATACATGCAAAACAGTAATAAGAAGAAAATTCATAGCAATAAATTTTGGGGGGTGTTAGATGCAATGGCTAATGCCTGTAATCTTAACACTTTAGGAGGCCAAGGCAGGAGGATCACTTGAGGGCAATATAGCGAGACACCATCTCTAGATAAAGTTTTTTTAAAAATTTGCCAGGAGTGGTGACACACACCTGTAGTCCCAGCCACTCCAGAGGCTGAGATAGGAGGATCATTTGGAGCCCATGAGTTTGATGCTGCAGTGAGCCATGATCACATCACTGCACTCCAGTCTGAGTGACCAGGGAGATTCCAAATCAAAAATATCTGTCTTTTTTCAGTAAAATAAATTTTTAAAAGTGACTTGCGTCAAAAAGAACAACAAAGTAACCAAAAGAAAGCAAAGATGAAAGCAAGAATCAATGAAATACAGAACAAAAACAGACCTAATTTTTAAAAATAGAAGTTTTTTTCCCTAAATTAACAAAATAAGACAATTGCTAGCTAAATCAAGAAAGGAGCAGTGGGGAAAGAGAGCAAAACAGAGAAAACACAAATATACAAAAAGATAAATAAAAAGAAAAATAATCTAAACAATAAATTTATAAAATCACATGACTATTTTGCAGGCCTCTATACTAATAAATTTGAAAACCCAGAAGAAATCAGTACTTTTCTAGGAAAATATAGATTACCAAAACTGAGCACATTAAAGATATCAAGTTTAAACAGACCAGTTTCCCTAGAAAAAATTAAGGAACTGCCCCCCATAAAAGCACCAGGCCCTGATGGCGTTCACAGAGGAATTCAAGGCAACTTCCCAACCAAATAGCTCCAATGCTCCATAAACTGTTCCAAGGTATTGAAAATGAAGGAAAACTAATTGTTCTTATAAAGTATTAATATAATAAAGAGTACAAAGAAAAAAGCAGACCAGTATCACTCATGAATATTAATGCACAATTTCCCAGTAACATCAAACAGAATCCAACATCACATTAATAAAATAATAGGCCATAAAAAAGACACAATGAAGAAAATTCCTATCACTGCCTTCATAGATACTCAAAAAGCCTTTCTCAAAATTAAACACTCATTTCTTGTTTTTCACAAGATGACAGCTGATGAATGCTTGCTGAAAATGATTTTTAAAAGTATGTACCTTAGTCCTAAGACCAGGATCTTAAATATGAAGAAAACACTGGAGACCTTGGCACTAATATCAAAAACAAGACAAGGATGCTCACTATATCCGTAACTTCAACACTGTGCTAGAATTTATTAGCCAACTGGACAATCAATTAGAGGCATAAAAATTGGTAGAAAAGAAATAAAACTGTATTTGCAGATGATATGCAGCAGTCAATAAACCACAGCTGAGATCTATTTTTGTATGGGCCTCAGACTAGGAATGGTTTTTACATTTTTAATGGGTGGTAAACAAAGAAAAAAAAAAAGGAAAAACAAAAGAATGTGACCGAGGCAAGGCCTAAATTATTTACCTGGATGATATGGTTTGCCTGTGTCCCCACCCAAATCTCCTCTTGAATTGTAACTCCCACAATTCCCACGTGTGGTGAGAGGAACCCAGGAATCTTGGGGGCACATCTTTCTCATGCTGTTCTCATGATAGTGAATTAGTCTCACAAGATCTGATGGTTTTAAAAACGGTAGTTTCCCTGCACAAGCTCTCTTTGCCTGCTGCCATCCATGTAAGACATGACTTGCTCCTCCTTGCCTTTCACCTTCTGCCATGATTGTAAGGCTTCCCCAGCCACGTGGAACTGTAAGTCCAATAAACCTCTTTCTTTTGTAAATTGCCCAGTCTCAGGTATGTCTTTATCAGCAACATGTAAACAGACTAATACAGTAAACTGGTACCAGTAGAGTGGGGTGCTGCTGAAAAGGTACCCAAAAATGTGGGAGCAACTTTGGAACTGGGTAAAAGGCAGAGGCTGTAACAGTTGTGGAGGGCTCAGAAGAAGAGGAAAATGTGGGAAAGTCTGGAACGTCCTAGAGACTTGTTGAATGGCTGTGACCAACATAGTGATAATGATAATGATATGGAAAATAAAGTCCAGGCTGAGGTGGTCTTGGATAGAAATGAGGAACTTCTTGGGAACTAGAGCAAAGGTAACTCTTCTTATGTTTTAGCAAAGAGACTGGCGGCATTTTGCCCCACCCTAGATATATGTGGAACTCTGAACTCAATTGAGAGAGATGATTTAGGGTAGCTGGTGGAAGGAATTTCTAAGCAGCAAAGCACTCAAGAGGTGACTTGGGTGCTGTTAAAGGCAGTTTTATAAGGGAAGCAGAGCACAAAATTCTGAAAATTTGCAGCCTGACAATGCAATAGAAAAGAAAACCCCATTTTCTGAGGAGAAATTCAAGCCAGCTGCAGAAATTTGCATAAGTAACAAGGAGCCAAATTTTAATCCCCAAGACAATAGGGAAAACGTCTCCAGGGCATGTCAGAGGTCTTCACAGCAGCCCCTCCCATCACTGGTCCAGAGGCCTAGGAGGAAAAAGTGGTTTCATGGGCTATGCCCAGGGTCTCCATGCTGTGTGCAGCCTAGTGACTTAGTGCCCTGCATCTCAACCACTTCAGCCATGGCTGAAAGGGACCAACGCAGAGCTCAGGACGTGGCTTCAAAGGGTGCAACCCTCAAGCCTTGGCAGCTTCCACATGGTGTTGAGCCTGTGAGCACAGAGAAGTCAAAAACTGGGGTTTGGGAACCTCTGCCTAGATTTCAGAAGATGTTGGAAACACCTGGATGCCCAGGCAGAAGTGTGTGCAGGGGTGGGGACTTCATGGAGAACTTCTGTTAGGGCAGTGTGGAAGGGAAATGTGGGGTTGGAGCCCCCACACAGAGTCCCTACTGGGGCACTGCCTAGTGGAGCTGCAAGAAGAGGGCTACTATCCTCCAGACCCCAGGATAGTGGATCCACTGACAGCTTGCACTATGCTCCTGGAAAAGCCACAGACAGTCAACGCCAGTCAGTGAAGGCAGCTGGGGTGAGACTGTACCTGCAAAGCCACAGGGATGGAGCTGCCCAAGACCATGGAAACCCACCTCTTGCATCCGTGTGACTTGGATGTGAAACATGGAATCAAAGGAGATCATTTTGGAACTTTAAGATTTGACTGCCCTGCTGGATTTCAGACTTGCATGAGGCCTGTAGCCCCTTTGTTTTGGCCAATTTCTCTCATTTGGAATGGCTGTATTTACCCAATGCCTGTACCCCCTTGTATCTAGGAAGTAACTAACTTGCTTTTGATTTTACAGGCTCATAGGCAGAAGGGACTTGCTTTGTCTCAGATGAGACTTTGGACTGTGGACTTTTAATGCTAAAATGAGTTAAGACCTTAGGGGACTGTTGGGAAGGCACAGCTGATTTTGAAATGTGAGGACATGAGATTTGGGAAGGGCCGGGGTGGAATGATATGGTTTGGCTGCATCCCCACCCAAATTTCATCTTGAATTGTAACTCCCACAATTTCCACATATGGTGGGAGGAACACAGTGGGAGGTGGTTGAATTTTGAGGGCAGGTCTTTCCTGTGCTGTTCTTGTGATAGTGAATGAGTCTCACAAGATCTGATGGTTTTAAAAACGGGATCTTCCCTGCACAAGCTCTCTTTGCCTGCTGCCATCCATATAAGATGTGACTTGCTCCTCCTTGCTTTCCACCTTCCACCATGATCTGAGGCCACCCCAGCCACATGGAACTGTAAGTCCAATAAACCTCTTTCTTTTGTAAATTGTCCAGTCTCGGGTATGTCTTTATGAGCAGCATAAAAACAGACTGGCCATTTAGAGAAAAAGTTTGTGAACCCCTGGTATATCTGGAGAACCCAAGGATATCAATGGTTAAACTAACTCAAAAAATACAAGATTCAGTTAGGTAGTAGGATATAAAATTGACATGTAGAAATCAACTGCCTTCACACATACAAAAAATAATCAGAGGATATAATGGTAGAGAGATGCCCTCAATTATAAACAGCAACACAATCTAGATGAGAAAAACCTCTCAGACAGGGTTTTGCTCTGTCGCCCAGCCTGGAGTATGGTAGCACAATCATAGCTCACTGCAACCTCAAATTCTGTGCCCAAGTGATTCTCCTACCTCAGCCTCCCAAATAGCTGGGACTACAGGTGTGCACAAGCACTCTTAATTTTTTTCTTTTTTTGTAGAGATAGAGTCTCACTATATTGCCTAGGCTGGTCCCAGGCTCAAGCAATCTGCCTACCTCAGCCTCCCAAAGTGCTGGGACTATAGGGGGAAAACCCCTGAAAGACATAAAAATAGATTTGAACAAACGAAATGTCATTCCCAGGTCACTGATAGGATGACTCAACATTGTATCAGTTCTCCTGAAGGTAATTTATAAATTTATTATGATACTCCAAAAATACCAATAAGCAATAAGCTTTATATTAGAATTGGGTAAGTTATTACTGATGTTCATATGAAAAAGAAAATAGTAAGGAAGATAAACAAAAACAGCAAGGAAAATACTGAAAAACAAAAACTACAAAGGAGCTTAATGCTTTCAATCATGAAAATACTATAAAGCTTCTATAATTAAAAGTGTAATAACTAGTGTACAAATAGACCTACACACACATAGTCAAATGATTTCTGATAAGGGCACCAAAGCAATTCAATGGTAAAAGTATTTTCAAAAAATGGTGCTAGGAACACTTGATATCCATAAAGGAAAAAAAGAGCCTTGACCCCTACACCTCAGACCATACACAAAAATTAATTCAAGGTGGATCACAGCCCTAAACATAAAAGCTAAAGCTGTAAAGCTTCTAGGAGGAAACGTGAGAATCTATGTTTGTGACCACTAGGTAGGCAATGATTTTTTTTTTTTTAATGTACAATACAGTGGTTTTTAATATATTCACAGAGTTCTGTAACCATCATCACAATCAATTTTACATTTTTATCACACTCCCCCCAAAATCCCCATACTCATTAGCAGTCACTCACCATCTTCCTACAATCCCCCCACCCAGCCCCTGGCAAAAATTAATCTGCTTTCTGTGTGTAGATTTGCCTATTCTAGCTTGTATTGTTCTTGATCTTAGAGGAAAACCTTTCAGTTTATTTTTAACATTGGGTATTATGTTAGCTGTAGGTTTGTCATATATGATCTTTATTATGTTGAGGTGCCTATACCTTTTAATAGCTTCCAGAGCATTTTATCATGTTGAATTTTTTCAAATACATTTTCTGCAACTATTGAGAGGATAATATGCTTTTTATTAATTCTGTTAATGTGGTGTATCACATTTATTAGTTTGCAAATTTTAAACCATCCTGGCTTCCCAGGGATAAATCCCACTTGGTCATAGTATGTAATAATTTAAATGTGCTATTGATTTTAATTTGCAAGTGTTTTGTGGATGATTTTGGCACCTATGTTCATCAGGGTTATTGATCTGTAATTTTCTTAACTTGTTTTGTCTTTGTGTGGTTTTGGTATCATGGTTGTGCTGGCCTCACAAAATGAGTTTGGAAGTGTTCCTTCTTACCCTACATCTTAATCCATCAGCAAATAGCACTGATTTAAATTTGTCCACTTCTCACCATATCCAGTGCTGTAACTCTAATCTAAGGTACAATTTCTCATTTGTGTTATTGTCACTAGTATCTAACTTACCTCTCTGCTTTCATTCTTGACCCACAGTCTATTCTCAACACATTATGAATTGTCATTCTTTAAAAAGTTAAGTTATTAAAAAATCAGGAAACAACAGGTGTTGGAGAGGATGTGGAGAAATAGGAA